>NW_007258214.1:57472-59678 GCF_000164805.1 Carlito syrichta | reverse complement strand
TCCATTGGGCACTGGATGAGGGCTATCCTGGTCATCCAGACGCTTACCTGATTTCATCCCCTGATTCTCAGCCTCATGAAGGGCAAGTGAAGCCCACACAAACATCTTCCTCTGCTGAAGTCTCTAGAACAGGGGTCCTCAAACTTTTAAAATAGGGGGCCAGTTCACTGTCCCTCAGATCGTTGGAGGGGCGGACTATAGTTTAAAAAAAAAGTGAACTGGCCCCCTGTTTTAAAAGTTTGAGGACCTCTGCCCTAGAACCTTCCATTTCCTCCCACACTTAAAAATCCATGTACGTCCCTCAGACGTACACCTTGTCTTTTATCATAAGTTTAAATCATTGCATCAGTAATATTGAATAGGTATATTCTAAAATAAGACTTTTTTTTGAGTTGAAGTCTCACTCTTTGTGGCGCAGGCTGGAGTACAGTGGCATACTCACAGCCACCACAGCCTCAATCTGCTGGGTTTAGGCGATCCTTCCATCTCAGTCTTCCAAGTAGCTGGAACTACAGACGCTCACCACCATGCCCAGTCAGTTTTTGTGGTTTACTGTAGAGACGAGGTCTCACCAAGTTGCCCAGTCTGGTCTCAAACCCCGGGCTCAGGAAGTCCTTTTGTCTCTGCCTCCCTAAGTGCTGGGATTACAGACTGAGCCACTGTGCCTGGCCTAAAAGAAGACTGTTATATTACTTTTAAAGTGTGTCCAGGGGAAACTCATCGTGATCGATGTCTACCGTCATTGATCTAAAAATCACATAAAAATCTCAGCTCTAATGGCTGGAAAATTTGTGTTTTTCTCCTTGATCTTGTACTCCCCTGGCAAACTTTGATGGGATTGCACAATATTTTTAATGCTTGGAAGTCTTTTATTGATCATCACTACAACAGGAACATGTATAAATTAAAAATAGGTAATTGAGAAGTTTCTGTTAGCACAAGCCTTTACATGTAAATACAGTAAACCCCCTTCATACGAATGAGTTTCATTCTGAGATCACATTCATAAGTCCAATTTGTTCATTAGTCCAGCAAAATTAGCCCAGTAGCCAACTAACACAATTGGTTTTATAGTACTGTTCTGTATTAGGTTAGCAATACTTTCCACATAAATAATACATAAAAAACAAACACCAAAAATAAAGAATTATACTAGCTACATCACCGCTGCTTTTACACTTGCTTCCGGACATCCGTAGCTTGAAATAAAGATACTCCACTACTGCACTCTACACAGCACTGTACACAAAAGCACAACCACTTGTAGAGGGTGCACACACATGACAATGTACACCAGACGCGTGAACTAAACTTGCATGATTGGACATGTGAACGCACATTCCCACCTTTGAAAGTTTGCAGCTTGGAGGTTCGTATGAGGGACTCACTGTAAGTGATTCTGAATGTAGCTTTCATCACAATAGTGAGTAGGACACGGTTGATCAAAATAGTATAACTGTGGCAGAGCTGTTTTTTCAATTAACCATGCATTCATGGATGACTATTGCTTACTGTTTGAAAGAGACAGGTTTTAGCATCAATGCCACCCTCTTGTTTAAAAAAAAAATGTTGGTTTGGCTGATGCAAGCACGTTGAGGCTTGATCACAGAAGTAAACAGACGGGAATTGAAGAGCATCTGCTGTATGTCATTCAGTTCTTCGAGTGCCGTCCGTCAAAATGAGCTCTCTTGCTGTCTGGCTGTTGGTTGGGTTTTGCCAGTAGGAAGTAGGAGGAACCAGCAGGAAAAGAGATGAGTGAGGTGGGGGGTCTCGCCCCACGGGACCCCACTGCAGTGGCGTCCAGGCTTCCCACCTCCACTGCAGGTCACAACTGCAGTCGGTGGTCTCTTCTAGAATGTTCCCCTTCGTCTGCGGATTCCAGAAGCCTCCTTCCCCTCACCCTGCCCTGGGCCTGCTGTTTGCAATGTCCCTCCATCCAACTCATGAGTCTTAAGTAATACCTTTATGAATGTATCCTCAAATTGGCCAGTTTGGGTCTACCACCCATTTCCTGCCAGAACACCTTTGTTTTATTTATTATTATTTTTTATTTTTTTGAGTTGGAGTCTCACTCTGTCACCCAGACTGGAATGCAGTGGCCACTCCCGGCCACCGCAGCCTCGACCTGCTGGGCTCCAGCGATCCATCCGCCTCGGCCTTCCAAGTAGCTGGAACTACAGGCGTGTGCTACCACGCCCGGCTAATT
>NW_007258214.1:27374-57044 GCF_000164805.1 Carlito syrichta | reverse complement strand
CTTGGAAGGCTGAGGCGGGAGGATCGCCGGAGCCCAGCAGGTTGAGGCTGCAGTGGCCGGGAGAAGCCACCATACTCCAGTCTGGATGACAGAGTGAGACTCCAATTCAAAAAAAATAAAAAAGAAAGCCATCACACACACCCCGACTCTGAGTGCCCCGATTCGATTTGATCCATCTAGTCACTGCCCGTTCACCCCATGATTCCAAGGACAATGTTGAGAACGGGGAAGTCATTAAAGAAGGTGCGTGCGGGTTTAACTACCAAGGCCAAAGGACGCTGGGATCCCTGTGGCTAAGGTGCCGGTGTCCATCGCCCTCAAGGCAGAGGGGGCAGATTCTTCCTGGGGCTGATGTTGGGGGAGACCCGATCCAAGAGACCAGGGCCCTGGGGCTGGCTATTGGAGTCTCACACACACCCTGCTGAAGGGCAGCCCGTCGTGTTTCTTCATCTACCAGCCACTCTTCAGCGCTGATTTAGAAATTACAGACAGCCCACCTGGAGCTCTTTATGGCAGCAGCGGGCAATGGAGCTCTGATAATATGTAAAAAGATAGGGGTCCCCAGGCAACGATGGCAGCTGCAGTTTAAAGCTGAAATGGGAGTGGAACGTGTGCTGCATCCATTTGCTGGCAGGCGGGGGTGGGTAGCTGGAGGGTGGTGGCGACCTCTGGCTTCCAGTCCTTGAATTTGGCTAGAAACCCTGGTGTCCATTGCCCAATATGTCTCCATCTGCATTGAGACTGCAGGCTTCTGGCAATGGCTGTGGGTGTGTTTGTATTAGCTGCCCTGGGGTTTGTCTTTCCGCGTAACTCAGATGCACCCATTTCTCTCCCTTCTCTCTCTCTCCCTTCTCTCTCTCTCCCTTCTCTCTCTCTCTTTTCTTCTCTCTCTCTCTCTCTCTCTCTCTCCATCTTTCTTTTTCTCTCCTTTCTATCTTTCCTCTCTCTGTCTCTCTCTCTCTTTCCCACTCTTTCCATCTCTGTCTTCTCTCTTTTTCTGTCTCTGTCTCTTCTTTCCTCTCTCTCTGTCTCTCTCTCTCTCTGTCTTTCCTCTCTCTCTCTCTCTCTGTCTCTGTTTTCTCTTGTTTTGTCTCTTTCTCCATCTCTGCCTTCTCTCTCCCCACCCCAATCTCCCCTCTCTCATAATCTCAGTCCTCATGTTCAGACAGGCTTTTAGTTCATAAACAATCCTACTTTACATTTTAGTTTCTTTACTTGCTGTGGTCAAGAGTTTAGTGATAGTTGGAACGATTGTTCACAAATACTGAGACCTTCCCCTTCCTGCCCCACTGATGCAGGTTGGACTGTGTGACTGGCTATGACTGGGTTGACATTAGCAGACATGACCAACCCAAAGTCCTTAAACATGCTTCAAGAAGCCTGGCTTGCTCTTGCTTCCAGGGACCCGCTGTGGTGAGCCCAGGGAGGAGCCGTGGTTCCTTCAGGCTGGCCGAGATAACACATGCAGAGCAGAGCCAGACCGCAGCCCACAGCCCCGTGGAGCCCAGCCAGGAACCGCTGAGTCGCGGTTGACCGTGACCTGTGGGTGTGAGAATTCCTGCTTACGGGAAACCACTTAGTTGGGCTGGCAACAGCTGACGAGTCCCTGAGCTTTCAAATTTGGTTTGCAGAAGCCAAGAACAATAGTTTTTTTTTAAAACTCCCTTTCTCAAACCCAGAGTGCATTCACTCGTGCATTTGTTGATTAATTCACTTACTTTTTTCAAAATGATTTTTTCCTCTTTTCCTTTGGGTATTCCCTTGATAAGCTCCTGGACAACCTCTCCTGTGAGCCTCCCTCTCCAGGGTGGACCTGGGGTCTGCATCCAAGAGGACAGTGATGTCCCACCCTGGTCGGGTGACAATTCACATTTAAAGAGGAAGAGCTTGGTCAGGAGGTGTCCCACCCCAGGGGAGCCAAGGACCATCCTCAGGGCTTGTCGAGGAGTGGAACAAAGTGCTCCTTCTTGCCCTTTCCATTAGACGTGGTGCCGCCGGTCTGAGTGGACGGGACCCCCACCCCATATCCCACGGGGCTAGGGGACAGATAGCACCAGCAGCACCGCATGCGGCAGCAAAGAGATCCGCCCCTCAGGCGTTTTGAGTGCCACAGCGTCCTTGAGGGAGCACCCCATGCCGCATCCCTGTGGCTCGACAGGGTAAAAGGCACCTGGGTCTTGGCCAGGGGTGTCCTCTGAAAGGGCAGGTTGGTGTGACAATTCGCTTACCGGGAGTAAGGAACCCAGTCAAGCTGAAGGGGCCTTCCACTGACTCGGGTATCATTGGGCTGGTGGGTCAGACTCAACACAGGCCTTCTGGAAGGATCCTCTTGTCACCATAGTAACACTCTCTTCATGCCCATCAGAGGAGCCTTGAATGCCAGCCAGTCAGCCTGGCCCTCCCTTGTTGGGTGCTGACTAGGGCATCAAATGAGACCGCTAGTCTGGTTACACATCCCAGGTGGTGGCTGGTCCTTCCTGAAAAGTAAACTGTGTGAAATGAGGTGAACCAGAGAAGCCTGTGCCTTCACGGTCCTCTTACGGTTTAGGACCGTCATGGCAGCCTCTGGGAGATGCAGCATAGAGCAGAGGTGTGAAACGCTCGTGCGCCCATAGCTGGGGTGCTTCCCAGGCAGCACTCGCTGTGTGGTGAAGTCAGTTAGTAAGCCAAGAACAGGTCGGGGGCGTGCCCTCCACCAAGCCCTGAGTTACCTGCGGGTTGTGCAAATTGTCCTGATTGTACATGCGGGACATTGGGTTATTAACTTATGGAAGTGGCCTGGTGTGGTGGCTCATACCTGTAATCCCAACAGTTTGGAAGGTTGAGGCAGGAGGATCGCCTGAGGCCAGGAGTTTGAGAACAGTTTGGGTCACATCGTGAGACCTCATCTCTACAAAATAATGTTTAAAAAATTATCCAGGTGAAATGGCATGCACCTATAGTCCCAGCTACCTGGGAGGCTGAGGAGGGAGGATCGCCTGAGGTGGAGGCTGTGGTGAGCTGCAATTGCACCCCCGCACTCCAGCCTGGGTGACAGGGTGAGAACTGCTCCTCTACCTCAAGTCACAGCCTTGAATAAATTGAAATAACCATTTGGTTAGATTCTCTTTGGAAGTTCTGATTTGATTCACCTCCAGTCGTTTGAGAAAGCACTTTTTAAAAAAAATTGGAGTCTCACTCTGTCGCCCAGGCTGGAGTGCAGTGACACACTCACGGATACCCCAGCGTCGACCTGCTGGGCTCCGGTGATCCTTCCGCCTCAGTCTGCCAAGTAGCCGGAACTACAGGTGCACGCTACCACTTGCCCTCCCTAAGTGCTGGGATTACAAGTGTGAGCCACCACGCCCAGCCAGAGAGTACATTTTTTGATTCTTAAAATGTGTCTTTCCTTCAACTTTTTCTTCCCTTCTTTCCTTATTTCTTTTTCTCCCTCTCTTCTTTCCTTTCTGTCAGTCTTCTCCTTTTCACTCTCTCCAGTCCTCTTTCTTCCCCCAGGGCCATTGACAGATATGGAAGGACTTGGGATTTGGTCCCCAGCTGCTGTGGGGCCCTGGGGGGGGGGGCAGTGGGCCTCCCTGCAGACCTGACACTCTGGGATGTACTGCCCTGGGTTCTGGTGCCGTTACTCCTGTGAAGACATGGGATTGGGTTTCTCCACACGGGGAGGGCTCACGTATCTCCGGATTGCCACTTGCTCTTCACGAGAGCCATGAGGTTATGGGCGTGCACACCTTCAAGCGCTTTGCTGGGAAGGCAGGAAGTAAGTCCAGCCGCTGTCCCAGGCCACCCCTCTGAGATGAGGCCAGGAGTGGGGTGGGTGAAGCAATCCTTCTGCTGCCTGGACAGGTTCAGATGACCCCTGGTTGCCCTTGCTGCCTTGCCAGAGGCCAGCAGAGAGAGAATAGGAGGAGGGGGAAGTTCATCAGCTTCCCTGGTGGGCAGGCGTGTCCAGCTCAGCCCCTCTGTGGTCAGCCTCATTTTCTCTTTTCAGATAAAGAAACAGAGGCTCAGGGAGGGCACTAACTCACCCAAGGCCACACAGTGGGCACAGGGAAGAGCGAGATTTATACACAAGAATGTTCTTCCATTCATTCATCCATTCAAAGTGTGAGTTGCTTCGTTCAAGACATAGACGTAAGAGACAGCATGAACAAAAGAGACGAAGCCCCTCCCCAGGGGACTGTGTTGAGGAAGACAGGCAAGGAACCATACACTCCATCGCTGGGGGTGGGGGCTATGGGGGGAAATAAAACACAACCAAGCGTATCTTGTTGGGGAGGGTGTCCTTTTTATAAGGTCGTCAGAGAAGTGATGGTGGTCAAGCAAAGACATGAAGGAGGTGAAGGAGCGAGCCGAGCTTCTTTCTCTTTTTCTTTTTTTGAGTTGGAGTTTCACTCTGTCACCCAGGCTGGAGTGCAGTGGTACGCTCACGGCCACAGCAGCCTCGACCTTCTGGGTTCAGGCGATCCTTCTACCTCAGCCTTCCATGAGCTGAGCTTCTAAATGAGGAAAACCCTGCAGGCCAAGAACACAGCAAGTGCACAGGCCCTGAGGTGGGACCGCAGCTCCCATGGTGGAGGAAAAGCAAGTCACCGTGCATGGGTCTCCTGGAGCCCTTCATTCAGGGGCCCAGTGAGTAAGCAGGGGGCAGTGGGAGCAGTCTGACCTGGGCTGCACTCGCTGTAGAAATTATAAAACCAACAATAAAAAAACTGGCTAAAATTCAGTAGCGAAACATTCCTCCCCGCCAGGGCAGAAGGCCCTCCCCCACCTCACCCCTCACTGGAAGCTGATTGCCCACATGAGACCACAGAACGGTGAAGGGCCGAGCCTGAGTCTGTAGTGCCCCCAGGACTGAACGCCTCAGTCTGGAACCCAGCTTTTGTTAAAGGAATGAACAAGCAAATTGGAGAAATCCTAGTGTGTCCCTGGAGCTGCCAGTGTGTGGCCAGATGCAAATAAAGTTCTTGATGGGAAAGGACAGCCTAACAGGGCTACATGTTGGGACCGCCCCCCCACAGATATGACAGGTGGAGTGGGACCAGGGTCCTAGGGGGGCATCCCCATGCCCTGGTCCCCTCCCGAGGGGCTTTGCAAAGCACATGTTTGGCCTCGTTTTCCCACTCCTCCACTCTGAGGTCGCAGGGGGCCTCTGAGCATGGAAGCCCAGCCCTGGTCTCTGTCCTGGGGAAACCATGACCCTGCCTGCCCATGGCCCACCAGACGTTGCTTTAATAAGAGCAGACGTGCACTTGGAGTCCCAAGGTCAGGTCCAAGTCCTGGCTCCATCCATGATGGACTGCCCGACATTCACCAGGACGGTTCCAATGTTACCTGGGAACCAAGGCCAAGGACCAGGTGACCTAGAGGGTCTCTGTAACACTGGTTTCATAGGTGTCCAGATGTCTCTTCCCCTAAGGACTGCACTGTGCAGAGCACTCTAGGAAATGTGTAGCCTCGAGGGAGCCCCATGCATGCCAAGACAGACACTTGCATACAACTAATGCTCCGTGGCTGTCCCCCCTTCGCCTGGGAGAAGCAGGGAAGGAACAGCAAGAGCAGCGGCCTCTCCTTGCTTTGTAAACCGCCAGTCGTTGTCATTCATTTGCTATCGTGTCCATTTCACAGGTGGGAAAACTGAGACACACTGCCCACACTCCTTCACAGATTTCTTCCACCATTCCCAGTTTCCCAGTTCTTTCCCTCGGGCCTCCGTGATGGTCCTTTACATTCTACCAGACCCTAGGGAGCTGTGACCTTAAAGTCTCATTTAAAACAAATAAATCAAGAAGCCAGAATGTATTTTGCACCCAGTCAATCTTGGTCCCCACAGAGTGGTCTCCAGGAGGAATCTAATTTGAACTCAAGACCATCGTCCCTTGCCTGCACAGTCCCGCCTTGCCTGGACTTCTCATGGTGCCCTGAGCTGGAGCCCGTTTCTTCTCTCTGACCTTGAATCTGAATCAACGCCAGACGTTCCCACATGCCAAGCTCACTTCTAGGCCCCAGGATGGGTGACCGGCACTGTGCACAGGGCCCTATATTCAGAAGGGCCTGCATTGGGTGGAATGCTCTGATGTCACTAACTTAAAATTATTAAGAGATTCTGGACGAAGGACCCTACCTTTTTTATTTTGCATTGGGCTCCACAAATCATGTAACAGGTCCTGCCACCCTCCAAGGAGTAAGGCTTGTCCCTCCTCAGATGTTAAGAAGCACAGGCTCTAGATCAAAGGAGACTCCCTCTCCAAGAGAAATCTCAGACAAGATGTGTTCATTGGAATTCATAAGCACCACTGAGCTTGCTAAGCAACACAGTCTCATCCCTACTCAGTTCATACCCTGAAAGTCAAGTAGCAATGAACCTGACCAGAGGTAGAACATCACCAAAGTGTGGCCAGGGGGCTCCTGGTTAGTTTCTTCCTGCCCTGTGTCTTAGCCCTGCTCCTTCTACTTCAGGATGGGCTTGCTCAGAGTGTCACAGAGCCCTGGCTGCTCTGTTGATAGGTTCAGAGCTGGAGCAGAATCTGTTCTCTGTCCCAGATTGTCTATACTTGGGTAAAACAATGCCTCCCTCCTTGGGGGATGGACTTCCAAGTTGACTTGTCTTGAAGTCTCACTCATACGAGGCTCTGCTTATGTCCCCAGCATCCTCATCCTCCAACCACCTAGAAGCAACGGTGAGAACCCCCACCCCCCATCCCACAATCCCAGGAACATCTCCTGGGTCATCCCCCCCTTCTGAAAGTTTGGAAGAAGAGGTGCAAGCAACTGACATGAAAGTGAGAAAGATGGCCAGGCACAGTGGCTCACACCTGTAACCCCAGCACTTTGGGAAGCAGAGGCGGGAGGATTGTCTGAGCCCAGGGGTTCAAGACAAGCCTGGGCAATATGGCCAGATCTTGTCGCTACAATAAATAAATAAATAAATAAATAAATAAATAAATAAATAGACAGGCATAGTGGCACACACCTGTAGTTCCAGCTACTTGGAAGGCTGAGGTGGAAGGTTCACTTGAGCCCAACAGGTCAAGGCTTTGGTGGCCATGATCGTGCCACTGCACTTCAGCCAGGGCAACAGAGTAAGACTCCGACTCAAAAATAAAAAATTAGAAGAAAAACAGAAAGAAAATGAGAAAGATGGTTTCCAGGTGGTGTGAAAACACGGGGCCTCTTGTTTAAAATGTATCAGGAATTTCAAGAAGGCAGAGCATTAAACCGAATGCAGGCCCTTCCAGACAGTGGCTCTGTGAGACTGCACGACTTGCATGCCGTGATGCCTTTTTTTCAGGGACCTGTAACTCTGCACGGGCCAAAGTTGGGCGGGCTGTGCGCCTTTTGAAAATAACCACGAGCCTCCCTGTCCATCCACCCCTGATGCCTAAGTCTCAGCAGTCGGACCGTGCATCTCTGATCACAGCCAGAGCCCAGGGCCGTCTGGTTTGATCTCAGGACAAGCAGGTGGTGGCGGTAGGGGCTTCCATGTGGACTTTGCCAGATCTACACGTGCTGTGCAGAATGCCCGCAAAGTAAAGAGGTTCCCCCCAAGTCCCCCACCTCCAACTTCCCACAGCGTTCTCACACCCTGTCCTCTGAGGACAGCCGCGCTGCTGCCTGACTGCATCACATCTCTTGGGATCCCAGCTAAGCGGGTCTCCGTTCGCCAAGAGCCCTCCTCTCTTCTACCTGTTGATTCTTTATAAAATCGAGTTTTTGTCTGTGTCTGTGTCTGTGTCTCAGTGCATTGAGGGCGTGTGACGAGTCAGTGGCCTTGTCCGAATGCTGTGTTTGTGCAGAAACCTGGGTTTTGTGTGACTTTTCTTTTTCTTCCAGGTAGAGGGTTATGGGGAGTCTAGGACAGAGCAATGAAAGTCCACCAAAGTCATCCTTCTGCTGTTAGCTAGAAGGGAATCGAGATGTCTTTCACTCCATTAAAAATTCTGCTTTAAAAAAGAAACCATTAAAGGCCAGGTGCAGTGGCTCATGCCTATAATCCCCACACTTTGGGAGACTGAGGTGAGAAGATTGTTTGAGGCCAGCCAGTCTGGGCAAGATAGTGAGACCTCATCTCTACCAAAAAAAAAAAAAAAAAAATTAAGGATGTGCAGAACCCAACCCCTTCTCATGCCTCCCAGCCCACGTCCTCGTCCAAGTCATTTTCTCTGTGGCTGTGGCCTCCTGTTTGGTCTTCCTGTTTCCACTTCTGCTTTTGCCATAAGAAGCCAAAGTCATCTTCTTCAAAAACATTGGTTAGATATTTTTGCCTCCCTGCTTAAAATGACCCAATGAATTCTGTACGGTCTTGGAACAGAATCCAAACCCATTCCCGCTGCCTACCAGGCCCCTCAAGCTGGTCATGCTGCTGCCCAAACAGATCCACCGCATTAATGAAGAAGAGGTAAGCCATCAGCAATTTCTGCCCCAGACTGTTTGTCCGGCATACTTGGTATCTCTGTTTCATCTCCTGGACTCTAAGTCCCCTGAAGCAGGAGATATGTTCTATTTATAACTCCTATGCTTGCTGTGACCTGGCATTTAACTGAATGCTATCTGTCCAATGAATGTCTCCATGAGCAGGGGTCTTATCAGAGACGTCTAAGGCTGCTTCATGTCCTGATAACCCGAAACCAAAACACCCTCTGAGAGATCTCGCAAGTGGCTTCTCTCTCAACATGTGCTTACTGGGGAGGCCTGGCTTCCCGCTCGGAAATGCCACGGGAGGATCGGAACCGGTCTGTGCTGTGCACGTGTGCTTTCATCTCTAGCCACACCAGATCCCTGCGGTGCTGCTGATATTCAGGACCACTCTTGAGGAAACTGAGACCGTGGAGGTCAGTTAAGGAGTTGCCAGCCAGTGAGGCAGAGTTCAAGTTAGGACCTTAGCCCTGGAGCTGCGCTGCTCTTATTAAATAGCCACCACCATTAATCAGCTCATCAGTGAACTTTCTAGGAGGGGATTGGAAAACCAGGCGTGCCGTCCCAGAGAGAGCCCACAACTGATTGCACGTATGGTCAAACGGATCCTGTTGTTCCCCCTTAGAAAACTCTTGTCCCCCCGAGGTCCACAAGCCCTACCTTGTCCACAGAGACCTGCAACTGTGCTGAGGGCACACGTTCCTCACTGTAATACTCACGTGGATATTAATGCTGTTTGCTCGCCTCTGTTTCATCATGCAGTGAAGTCCACGTGTTTGATCTTTCTTGTTCACCGACCCCCAAAAAAACTTTTGGTGGATAATAAAGCAAACAGACAAATCATCACCTTTCTCTGTGTCTCAGAGCAGTGGATTAGCTGGCCACGGCCCTGTTGTCTTTCACTCGTGAGAATTTAGGGCAACCGTCATCACTCTCAGAGGTCAAACAAAATAGCTCAAGGATGACTACAGTTAAACCTGTTTGTAATTTTCCCACCTTCCACACTACCCCGTCTTTCATGAATGTGCTCTGTTAGGCATTGGGCATCAGTACAAATTAGACTGTACAATCACGTGTAATTAAGGGGGGAGGGGAACCATGTTGCAGAGATCAATCCTGTTTGGTTGAAGCAAATTCATCTCTGTGTCAGTGCGCCAGCCCAGGGAGGCAGCACAACATGTCATTATCTTTCTCCTGACTTAATGGTGGTTTATGCCGCTATTTTTTTTAATTTTTAAAATTTAATTTTTTTTGCTTTTTTTTTTTTTTTTTTGGGACAGGATCTCCCTATGTTGCACAGTCTGACCTTGAATTCCTGGTCTCAAGTGCTGGGATTAGAGATGTGAGCCACTGTGCCCGGCCTGCTACTTTTTATTTTTTATTTTTTATTATCATAATTTTCTCAAGACATATCACAGGGTCTTTTTTCTAAGGCAATTGCAGTTGTACATAGGACACAACTTACGTCTGAATAGAAAACCCAAGCGGAATGATACAGATAAGGACTGTATCATTGTAGCCGCTGCTAGCAATGGTATTTTAAAACCCCAGGCTCCAATGTCTCCATTTGAGAGGTGAGCATTTAGATCACAGCCCTTTGAGGGCGACGGAGGCAACTTTTGCTCTTGAAAGCAAGTTTTGGCCAAACATCATGAGAACCTGTGCTCAGATCTGGACCCGTGTTTCAGAGCTTCCAAAAGCATCCAGGCTGCGGCCATTTTTCTTACTTTTAACGTCTCTCCTTCACACGCTGATTTGTTTGTCACGCCGAGAGCTTGACTTTTACAACCTTCATAAAATCCCATCTGCTCCCACCCAAACTCAGCCAGAAAGTACTCAGACAAAAACGGTTCAGGTTATATTTCAGTCTCTTGATGGAGATTAAAAAAAAAAAAAACAGTGAATAATTTCTCTCTCTTTCTGCATATGAGTCAAGGAAATACAGCAGCAACTCTGATTCTGCAAGGCAGAGAGAGCCAGCCGGTCGTTCTGCACAAAAAGCTGCCAAGGAATTCACAGAAGGAGGAGCCCAGGCATGGAGGCGTCAAGACAAAGGCCCCCCAGAGGTTAAACCAACAACATGGCAAGAGCCCTGGCGTGGGAGGAACTGGGAAAGTCGATTGTCCAGCCAGGATAATCAGGGCCAGAGAAAGCCTGTCCCAGGCAGGTGGAGGCAGTGGAGGCTGGAGAATCAGGAGGCCGGGAAGTTCCTGAGGATTCCACCAAGCCCCACCCAAGGCCATCCATGACTTCCCAGGTTGGGGGACACCTGGCCCCCAAGGACCCTTGAATCTCTCAGGCAGATGCCAAGCTTCCGATGCCTGGAAGGAACCTGGAAAACTTGCTAGTTTTTGTGACTGTGAGCAAGAAGCCTTGAACCCAGAGGACCATGGAGCTCACTGGGAATTATGGGCGAGACACATGGCCAGAGGCACTTTGCAGACCCTCCAACCCCATGGGTGTCTGCACTGGCGAATTAAGTCCAGACTGAAACACGTGGCCCACAGCACCTGCCTACAACACACACACACACACACACACACACACACACACACACACACACAGGCACTCACATACATACTGCCATTGCTTGTGTGGTAGGTTCATTCATTCTACAAGCATGGATGGATCATCCCCTGTGCCAAGCACCACGCCATGTCCTAGGGAGACTTGGATGAACAGTAACTAGTTCCTGTGCGTCAGAAGCTCCTGGAACCCTTGATGGACAGCTGGAAAAGGAGATGGGGTCTTAGGTGGACACACAAAGGGAAACACCCACAGGCCTAGTGTGGGTGGTGGCCTCTGGCCACGACCCTGCCTGCCTGAGGACTGAAGACTATGCCCCCTGTACACAGTAGGCACCTGCACCCAGTAGGCAGAGCCAGCACACACCTTCCCTTCGATGATCCCCTCCCTGCTCTTGAAAGTTCTGATTCATTCCCTGCCTCCTTCCTGGACAGTCCCTGTGCAGCTTGTTTTAATCACTTTTTGAGTTAAAAGTCAATATTTAATTAACCAAGTAATTACATTCAGCTTACGTTTGAATCTGGGTGTTCGCTCATCTGTGCCTGTTGGGACACCCGCCCTATTGCCCCTCCATCTGTCCCTGCCTTTTTCCCACAGGACCCCCTGCTCCTGGGACAGGTTCTCGGGGATGACAGGGAGCAGGGGAGACAGCTTCCCCTGGAGATGCCCCCGATTTGTCCAGCCTGTAGTTAATAGTGCAGGGGGTTGCTCACTGCATCTCTGCCTCCTGGCACAGAAACACAAAGCGTTCCCATTCAATTAGAGCCCATCGTGACATCTAGGAGGGGGTGGGGAGGAGAGACTAAGACCCCTGCAGTAAGAGACGAGACAGCCTCCCAGTGGTGCTTGCCTCACACCCCAGGAGAGAAGACAGAGCCAGACGGTCTGTCGGTGTGTGAACTAGGGCTCTCAGAGCAGCTCAGAAGGTAAAGGTGGTGGACGTCGTTGGCAGTGCATTGGACATTTACATGAAGGACCTTCCTCTCCGCCAACTTTATGTTCACAATGTCATGATGTTGGCATCACTTCTGCACAGAGGAATCGGTGGATGAGAGTGTGCAGGGGTAGAAACACACACACACACACACACACACACACACACACACACACACACACACACACATTTTATTTGAACTTAAGACTTTTTCTGAAACCCTAATAACACACTCAGTTTCCAAGCACGTAGGCTGGTCCATGAGTTGACTGTAAGACGTCTGGCCAGGAGGAGGACAATGTGCCATGTGTGTTCATGCGTGTGCACATGTGTGGGCATATCTGTGTGTCTATTAGCCTGGGATGCGACTAGCATTCTGTCCTTATTCCGAGGACCTGGACCATGTGCAGCTGCAGAGCCAACCTCAAACACACCCATGATGTCAGAATCTACCTGCTGTCTCCATGGCCTTTTAAAGAACAGTTTTGAAAATTATCTAAGTAATATTTCATCATTCGATGTCCTTCTGTTGGACAGAAGGCACCAGGATCTGCCACTGTTGGGTGGTTGATTTGTACTTAATCTTAAGTGCCAGAGACCCCTGAATGTTACCCATTCAGGGCAGGCGTCACTGATGGATTAAACGGAACAATTAGAGAATCCACTCCCTGACTAAGGCAGTTCAGGGCTACATTACACACAAATGAGTCAGACGCTAAAATGTCAGTCCTTATCCACTCTCTGCCAGCCCTCCCGGAATCTCAGGTGGAAAGTTTCATGTTGATGTGAATGGGTTTTACAGTGGCCCAAAGAAAAAGTAGAGAGAGAGACAGATCGCAAGAGAAAGAAAGAGAAAGAGAGAGAGAGAGAAGACAGAGAAAGAGAGAGACAGTGAGACAGAGACACACACAGAGAGAGACAGACACACAGAAAGAGAGAAAGAGAGAGAAGGTGGAGAAGAATGTTTCAGAGAAATATATGTTTGAAAATTAGTAATACTGGGTTTTTAAGAAATTTGCTATTTTGAAATAATTTAGATTCACAGGTAGGTGCAAGGAATTTTCAAGGAGATCCCGTGTACTCTTCACTCAGCCTCCCTTGATGGCCACATCTTGCATCTCAAATGCACTACATGAAAACCAGAAGACTGACTTTGGTATGATCCATGGGGCTTATTCCAATTTCACCAGTTGTGCAATCTTACCGCATGTATAGCTTTGTGTAACCACTGCAATCAGGACATTGAACTGTTTTGCCACCAGGGTCCCTGTGCCACCCTTTTGGGCCACACCCACTCATCCCTAACCCCTGGCAACCTCTCACTGATCTCTATCTCCATATTTCCTAAATTCCAAGAATGTGATAGATACAGCATGCCACATTTTGAGCCTGGCTTTTTCCCCCCCACGAAGCATCATGCCTTTGAGGCTACTTCCGGGGGTGTGCATCAATCGTTTCTCCTTTTTATTGCCAGTCTATTCCATGCCATGATGGTCCACAGCGGGCTTAGCCATTCACCCATAGAAGGGCATGTGGGTAGTGTCCAGCTGGGGGCTGTTATGAATAAAGCTGCTCTGAAATTTTGTGTGGAGGCTTCTAGGGGAACACGAGTGAAAGGGTGAACCACCAAAATAAAGTAACTTCAGCCAAAGAGCTGCCATTTTAAGCTTTGTCGTGCTCCTTTAGTGTTTTATTTTAACTCGCCCTCTAATTATTAACAAGGGATGGAACTGAGACAGTCGCTGATGATTGTTTTGTAGCCCCACCCCCTCAAAGCATGCTTTGTACTGATTACCTCTCTAGCCAACCTTTTGTCTTCCTGCCATCAAGGGCCCAGCTGACCTAATCTGTTGTGATCAGTCCTTTGTGACCTACAATACAGACCACCACCCCATCACCATGGCAGCAGTTCCAGGGCTTACCTGCCCCCTTCATGATGATGTAAAATGGAGCACCATCCCAGCCAACCTGTCCCACCAAAGGGAGGTTTTAAAAGCATTCAACCTCATGCACATGCTGCTGTGTTTCCTTCAGACTCCGGTTCCCCTCCTCTCCCTTGAGAAGTGGTCCCATTGTCTTCCTTTTTAATCTTAAATTAAATCTTTGATTTAATCATACTTTCTAAACAAACGATGCTTCGTATTCGAACTTCTGTGCGATTCTTTGCATCTTACCCGTGGTCATGGCCCACGGACCTAACAATTTCGTTACTTTGGAATAAATGCATATGGGACACAATTTCTGGATCTGTGGTAAGTCTGTTTTTAGTTTTAAAAGAGACTGCCCTATGCCTGTGGGACAAGACGGCGTGGAGTCACTGTTCCCTGCACCTCCCCTCTACGTACAACCAAATAGCCCAGAAATAATTCAGCAGACAACCATGAAGGACTCTGAAATATGGGATGAAGAGGATGAACAGGTTAGCCCCCCAGGACTTGAATGATGACATCTCAGTTGAGCTACCTTTTTTTTTTTTAAGTTTCTCATACACCTTCCACTGGGCTCAAGAGAGGCCTGCATCCCAGAACCACCAACAGGAGCAAGCAAAACCAAAACCAAATGCAAGAGCTGGAGAGGGGTAACAGAGTGGGCCCACACCCAGCAGCAGCAGTGGCTTTGGCAGTTTCTGGGGCTTGGCTGGCCTGTCTCTCACTCCTTGCTCCCTTCCCTGTGGTACTAGCAAACCCAAAGCTCTTGACCCTCCACTTAGTGGCAGAGGGTAACTCAGACCCAGTGGCCCCCAGCCCTCCACCTAGTAGTAGAAGGTGAACCAGCTCAGGGTCCCTAACCCTCCACTCATGGCAGCAAGCCCCTCAGACCTCGCAGCCTCTGTTCCTCTAACCAGCCGAAGAAGGAGATAGAAGCTTCCTTCCCTTGGTGGCACTGACAGAGAAGGATGGGAAAGTTTGCTGGCTTGTCTATGTCTACCGAAGTCTCCAGGGATTTTTCTTTTTTTTTTGAGTTGGAGTCTCACTCGGTTGCCCAGACTGGAGTGCAGTGGCCGCTCCTGGCCACCGCAGACTCGACCTGCTGGGCTCTGGCGATCCTTCTGCCTCAGCCTTCCAAGTGGCCGGAATTACAGGCATGCGCTCCCACGCCTGGCTGATTTTTTTGATTCATTGTAGAGATGAGGTCTCGCTGCCCAGGCGGGTCTCGAACCCACGGGCTCAGGCAATCCACTCACCTCAGCCTCCCAAAGGCACGGGATTACAGGCTGAGTCACCAAGCCCGGCTGCCTCCAGGGATTTTTGACAGACTGCAGTAATCATAGATGAACTAAGGAGAGAATCCACAAGTTTACTATGTTGAGTCTTCTACCCATAAATACAGTCTTTCCAATTATTGAGTTTTTCTTTAATTTTTTCCATCCAAGTTTTATAGTTTTATTTTTTAGCAAATAGCTCTTGTACTTGTTTTGCCAATTTTATACCTAAGTATTTCATTGTGTTGGGAGTAACTATAAGTGGTGTTGCATTTTAAATTTCAGTTTCCATTTTTTCACTGTTAACATATAGACAATTGATTTTTGTGTATGGATCTTGTATCACATGACCTTGCTGAACTTACTGCTAAATAATTCTAGAAAGTGTTTTTGTAGATGCCTTAAGATTTTTCTCTGTAGGCAATCATGTCATCTGCAAATAGAGACAGCTGTATTTCTTCTCTCTATATGCCTTTTATTTCCTTTTCTTGCCTTATTACACTGTCTAGAATGTTCAGTACTATCTGGAATAAAAGGCGTGAAAAGGAACATTTTTAATTTTTATCCAACCATGATATGATCTACCGTGGTGCCTTGATCCTGGTTCTAGAGACAAAGTATTCCGTATTTTACCACTGAGTATGACATTAACTATAGGTCTTTATCAGTGCTTTTTATGTGATTAAGGAAGTTACCCTCTAATCCTAGTTTACTGAGCAATTTTTTTTTTTTTTTACCAAAAATGGCTATTTTTTTCCCTGCATCAATTGAATTCTTCTTTATCCTGTTGATATGGTGAATTCCACTGATTTTTTTTTTAATGTTAAGACAGTGTTGAATACTTGGGAAAAAATCCTTTGGTCACGTTATTCAATTCTTTTTATACATTGTTGGATTCAGCTTGCTAATATATTTGAAGATCTCTTAATCTAAGTTCATGAGAGATATTTGTCTATAGTTTTCCATCTTTGTACCATTTTCATCTGGTTTTGGTATTGGGCTAACACTGTCTTCTTAAAATGAACTGGGAAGTATTCCCTCTTCTGTTTTCTGGAAGGGATTATGTAAATTTTGGTGTTAATTGCTTTTAATATGAGATAAAATTCTCCAGTGAAGCCATCTGGGCCTCGAGAGTTCTTTTTTTAGGAGCTTGTAGAGCTACTCTGGTTGTTCATTTTCTCTTGATTGTTTTTGGTAGTTTGTGGATTTCAAAGACTTGGTCTATGTCTGCTACTTACGGTATGGAATTGATGCGTGTAACGCTGTCGGTAGCGTTCTCTACTCATCCCTTTGATGACTTCAGAATCTGCAGTGATACCCTCTGCTTTGTTCCTGGTATTAGCTATTTGTTTCTTCTCCTTTTATCTTTGTCCGTCTCGCTAAACGTATGTCGATCCTATCGATCTTTTCAAAGAACCTGCTCTTTGTTCCATTGATTTTCTCTATTGCTTTTCTGTTTTCAACTTCATTTCTGCTCCTCTCTTTATCATTTCCTGTTCACTTTGGACCTAATACACTCTTGTTTTCTTGAACTAGGACTGGTTATTGATCTCTTTCCTTTCTTCTCCTTTCTTAATTTTTATCTCAGCACGACTTTAACTGCATCTCACACATTTTGATATATTGTATTTTCATTTTCACTCAGCTCTATGTATTTTTAAATTTACTTTGAGACTTCCTTTTTTACTCATGGGTTATATAGAATTGTGTCGTCTAATGCTCATGCAGTTGAAGATTTTCTGGTTGTCTTTCTGTAATTGATTTCTAGTTTGTTTCATTATGGTAAGAGAATGTTCTCTTTGTGATCTCAACTTTTAAAAATTCATTAAGGTTTTTTAAAAAAAATATATAAAGAGACTATACATGTCAATGAGATCCAATTGATTTATGGTGGTCTTCAGTTTAACTATATCCTTACTGATTTCCTGCCTGTTGGATCTGTCTACTAGATATGTCAATTACTGATGGAAAGTGGCAAATGTTGATATCTTAGGTGTTGAAGTCTCCAATTATAACTGTGGATTTCTCTATTTCTCTTTTCAGCTCTTATCAGTTTTGCCTCATGTATTTTGAAGCTGTTTTTTGGTATTTACACATTTAGGATCATTATGTCTTCTTGGTGAATTGATCCTTTTATAGTTATATAATTTTCTTTGCTCTGAAGTCTACTTAATTTAGTGTTAATATAGACATTCCTGCTTTTACTAAATTAATATTTGCATGACAACTTTATCCATTCTTTTACTTTCAGGCTATGTCATTATGTTTGAAGTGAGTTTCTTGTATGCAAAGGTTTGTATTATTCGATCCTTTCTCTCTTTCTCTCTCTCTCTCTCTCTCTCTCTCTCTCTCTCAATCAGTGTATTTAGACTACTGACATTTGAAGTAATTGAGGATACTGTAGGACTAAAGACTGACACTTTATTATTGTTTATTTTCTCTTTGTTCTTTCTGCTGTTTTTGTTCTTTCTCCTTGCCTTTCTGTGGGTTTTCAAATGTTTTCTAGAATTCTATTTTGATGTATTTGTAATGTTTTAGAGTACATGGCTTTGTATATTTTTCCCAGTGGTTGCCTTGGTATTACAATCTACTCACATAACTTACCAGAGCACACTGTTGTCAATGTCTCAATGTGTTGTCGAAAGTACTGAGGTCCTACTGCTACTTGGGTCCCTTTCCCCTTCCCACTTTTAACATGTAATTGTCTTCAGCGCTGTTCTTCACACGTTGAGCACTGCATCACAGGAGTTTATTATTTTTGCTTCAACTCTTGTGTATGATTTAAGAAAGCCATGAGGTGAAGAATGGCTTATTACATTTACACCCGTTTTGACCCATCACTATATTCTAATTTCCTTTCTGGAGCTTCAAGAATTCTTCTGCTACTCGTTCGTTGATTTGAAGTGAGTTTCTCATAGATAACATGCAATCAGACCCTGTTTTTTATTTCACTCTGCCTATTGCCAATTCTTTATTTTAATTGGTATATTTAGACCATTGACATTTAATGTAGTTGATATGCTAGGGCTTAAATCTGCCATTTTATTTTGTTTGCTCCTTCCAGCTTTAATTTTTCTATCTTTTTTGATCATCCTCTGTGTTACTCAAACATTTTTCAGAGTTCCATTTTTATATATCTCTGGGATTTTTAAGGTGTCTCTTGGTACAGCTTTTTTAGTGGTTGTCCTAAGTATATAGGTAACTTCGTCTACCAAAGTTATTTTACCAGTTTGAGTGAAATGTAGGACACTTACCCCCATAATTGTGGTTTTTCTTGCATTTGTCTAATCCTTACACCAACATTTCTCAAACTTGTCTCTTTTTTTCTTTTTCTTTTCTTTTTTTTTTTTTGAGTTGGAGTCTCCCTCTGTTGCCCAGGTTGGAGTGTGCAGTGGCACAATCATGGCTCACTGCATCTTTGATCTCCTAGGCTCAGTCAATCCTTCTGCCTCGGTCTCCCAAGCTGGGAGTACAGGTGGGCCATCATACCTGCTAATTGTGTGTGTGTGTGTATGCATGTGTGTGTGTGCATATGTGTGTGTGTGTGTGTGTGTGTGTGTGTGTGTGTGTGTAGACGGGGGGAGGTCTCACTATGTTGTCCAGGCTGCTCTTGAACTCCTGGACTCAAGCAATCCTCCCACCTCCACCTCCCAAAGTTCTGGCATAATAGACATGAGCCACCACATCTGGCCTCTTGTCCCTTTTGACATGTCGGCCCAGATCATTCTTTGTTAGGGGGTGCTGACCTCTAGTAGGTGGGTGGTGCTGGCATCTTGAAGCCATAGATACTGCTAAACATCCTACAACACACAGGACAGCCACACAACCATTTTGAATGGATGAAGGTGGAAATACACCCTGGCTTAGCGGTCAAGAACATGGGTTGAGCAGTCAGACTAAAACTCTGGTCCCAATTCTGCTCTTTTCTCACTGTATCATGTTGGGAAAGTGGTGGAGTTTGCCAAAGCTGCAGTTTTCTCAAGGGTAGAGTTGGAACAATAAGAGCATCTACCTCATAGCATCCAGTGAGATACGATAAGATTAGTGCATAACACAGGAAATGTCAGTAACAAAATAATAACAATAATAGTGCTCATGACATACCAGGCACTGTTCTAAGCATGCCCTACATATGAACTCGTTTAATCATTACAATAACCCAGTGAGGCAGGTGCCATGATATTCCCCATTGTATCGATGTGCATGCTGGGATTACAGATGCAAGTCACTGTGCCCAGCCTTTTGTTATGAGGGGTTAAGTGACTCTCCCAGGACCCCAGGACTACTGGCCCAGTGGGTGAGTTTCCAGAACCCAGTGAGAGCTGAAGTTAGAGGAAAGGACGACCCAGAAAAAGTAGGAAACACAGGATGGGGAACACAACTGTTTCAGCCCACTTTCTGTTGCTTATAACAGAAAACTTGAAATTGGGCAATTATTTCTTTTGCTTTGTTTGTTTGTTTTTTTGAGTTGGAGTCTCACTCTGTTGCCCAGACTGGAGTGCAGTGGCCGCTCCCGGCCACCGCAGCCTCGACCTGTTGGGTTCCAGCGATCCTTCTGCTTCAGCCTTCCAAGTAGCCGGAACTACAGATGTGCGCTACCACACCCGGTTAATTTTTTGATTTATTGTAGAGATGAGGTCTCGCCAAGTTACCCAGGCGGGTCTCGAACACACAGGTTCAGGCAATCCATTCACCTCAGCCTCCCAAAGCGCGGGATTACAGGCTGAGCCACTGAGCCCGGCTCATTTATTTCTTTTGAGTTAGGGTCTCTGTCGCCCAGGCTGGAGTGCAGTGGCACCATCATAGCTTACCACAGCCTCAACCTCCTGGACTCAGGTGATCCTTCCACCTCAGCCTCCCAAGTAGGTGGGACTACAGGTGTGGGCCATCAAACCTGGTTTATCTATTGATGTTTCGTAGAGACGAGGTCTTGCTACGTTGCCCAGGCTGGTCCTGAACTTCTGAGCTCAAGTGAACCTCTCATCTTGGCCTCCCAAAGTGCTGAGATCACAGGCGTGAGCCACTGCACCTGGTCCAATTGGGTAATTTATAAGGAAAAGGGATTTATTTCTTATAATTATAGAGGCTGAGAAGTCCCAAGGCAGTGCA
Organism: Carlito syrichta; assembly: GCF_000164805.1. Classification (NCBI taxonomy): domain Eukaryota; kingdom Metazoa; phylum Chordata; class Mammalia; order Primates; family Tarsiidae; genus Carlito; species Carlito syrichta. The sequence goes on along the minus strand of NW_007258214.1, from coordinate 36,858 downwards.
GAGGACTACATGGTGAGTGATCTGCTCACATGCTAGTTCAGGCTTCTCTTCCTCTTCCTATAAAGACACCAGTCTCTCTCCCATGACCACCCATGAATCCACGAGTAGATTAATCCGTTCATGAGGACAGGGGTCTTTTGACCCAGTCACATCTTAAAGGTCCTGTCTCTCAATCCTTCCATACTGGGGATTCAATTTCAAGATGAGTTTTGGAGGGGATGAACATTCAGACCGCAGCAACAGCCACTGTTGCGCCAGGACCCAGTGAGGAGGGCAGGGAAGCTGCTGACGCCTCTCTCCCATTGGCCAAGTGCCACCAGAAAGCACAGGGCAGGGGAGTCTGGGTGACCCTCTGGGGACACGGAACACTCCCAGTGCACAGAGCAGAGCTGAGAAGGGGGAGGAGAGATGGGGTGAGAGAAAGAGTGTTGTGCCGGGGGCCCTTGCCATGGGCTTCCAGACGGTGCCCCTGCCGACAGACAGACTCAGAATGGCCGGCTCCTCCTTGGTGATCCATGGAGGGTGGCTGTGGAAGGGCGTGTGTGATAGAGGCCTCTGAGCCGTGTAGACCCAGGTTATGGCGCGGCCCTGCCACGGTTGAACTGCCTGTATAAAATCAGTATCAGGCCACAGAGTAAAAACTGTAGAGCCCCAAGCCATGAAAAGCTGCAGTTGTGGTTAAAATTGAACAAATCTGTTGTTTCTAGTTTGCTTTCAGTCCCATAGAAGGCAACGAATTATCTTCATGCCCTGACCGCTGGGGAGGGGGAAACCCACCCCGCAATATTTATTAAGGGAGAATAAATATATTCTCCCTTAAACGATGGGCCCAGGACTGCAGAGGTGCAAAAGTAGAGGCCGAAGAATCAGAGTGGGTCTGATCTCCAGGGACCCCACCCCTCCTCCATGCCTCCCTCCTAGACTTCCTCTGTCATGGCTCCCTGTGTTAGGGTCTGGACAGGGTGAGGGCGGCGTGCTGGAGGGGTGAGGGGAATGGTACTGGTAATCCAGAGATCCGAGTAAATGCAAAGAATTGCAACACACAAAAAGGTTAAGAAAGAAAAGTTTATTTAAAATTAATTTGGAGAGTGAAAGAGAAGGGAGAAAGAAGATTCACCTCCTCAAGGTGGGGGAGGGGGCCAAAGCCAGGAAGCATGGCGACAGCCATAGCTCAAAGAGCACATGGCCACAGCAGAGTCTAGCAAGGCAATGGCCACTGGCTGCATGTGGTTGAGTCCTTTTAACCATTCCCCTTGATGGGGGAAGATCATTAAGGTGATTGGGTGGTGGTCTGCTCCACATCATCACAAAGGGGCAGGCAAGTGCAGGTACTGATGTCAGGTGATGGACAGCAGGCAGATGGGTGAGTTAGCCACATGATTGCTGACATGGTGGGGTTTATTCATGTCATGTAGGTCACAAAGGGCTGATTAGGTTGGGGGGGGTCCTGCAAGAGACTTGTTAGACATTTGCAATTCACAAACTCAGACATTTACAACTCACAAACTCCTTGACCCAAAGGTGGTTGTACTTTTATGACTTTGGCCAGCCAAAGGGTGATCTTTGATCTTCAGCCTTGACAAGGAACCTAAAAGTATACTAGAGATTATTATGCTAAACCATGAATTGAAAGGTTGGGCTGTCCTAGTCTTGCATCTGATGGAGATTTGCTGAGGGGGGATGGAATGGGATAGGCTGCTTGTTCTGCAATAGAATGTCTGAACACTTTCTAATGGTTTTGCTGAGGCAAAAAAACTAAACCCTTTCACCCTGCCCAGGAGCCAGTAGCTGATGGTCACGGGACTTGCCTTATGGGTAACCTCCATTGTAAAACCGAAGAGTGGTATTTGAGATGTTTTTCAGACCCCGATGGACCCAAGGCCCCACCTGTGCCCAGAACACATATCAGGAAGGTGGCTCTACCCTTCCTGTAACACCCCCTCCCAGAAATTGGCTCTGTGACATGAGGACAGTTTTGACACCCCCATGCCATCATCAGCCAATCAGCAGTCTCCAGCCCCCTGCGTGCCACACTCCCTTTTGAAACCCTGGTCTCTGAACTCTCAGGGAGGTGGGTTTGAGAAGTATCACCCATCCTCCTTACTCAGCTGCTTTGCCGTGTTACACTCTTTCTCCATTGTAATGGCTGTGTCAGTCTTGGCTTTCCTGGGCAGCGGACACAGGGACCCGGTCAGGCTGTCACAAGCCCAGCCTCCCTCACTGTCGAACTCAGAGTGAAATCTTCATTCCTTTAATTATCTAGCTATTTGGTGCCTACTACATGCCAGGGTTGTACAGAATGATGGGCACAGAGCTGAGAACCATATAAATCCAGTCTCTGTTCTCATGGAACTGACCCACCAGTTGGGGTCAGAGGTACTAAACAATTGCAGGTTGTAGTAGGGATTATGATAGAAATAAAACAGGCTATAAAGTTCAGAGAGTCCCAGGGTTGGGGCCACCAACTTAGATAGGGTAGTTAGGGCAGGCCTCTTGGAGGAGGTAACACTTGTGCTAAAAACTGTCATAGGAAAATGAACCTAACATACAAAATCTGGAGAATGACTCTACCAGGTATAAGGAAGAACAGGTGCAAAGTCCCTGGGGCAGTGTGATATTGAGATATATTAAGAAATGTATGTTTGGTCTTCAGGTTTCTGGCACAGAGATCCTAAAACCCTTGGACTCCCTGAGTAATGGAAGTGAGAGGAGCATCTTTTGTTATGCATAATAAGCTCCTTTCATCCATACCTGAGTTTATGCTAATGAGGTAACTCTTGGAGATGGATAGCCAGAGGATGCAGTCAGGTGATTTGAGGGTTGGAACTTTGAGCATCATCCCCCCAGCTTCCAGGGCAGGGAAAGGGACGAGGTACTGACCTAATCACCAAAGGCTAAGGATTTAATAAATTATGGCCACATAACGATGCCTCCATAAATACTGCACACAATGGAGTTTGAAGAACTCCTGGGCTGATGAGCATGTCAAGGATCTGGAAGGGCAGCACCCAGGAGAGGACAAGGAAGGCTCAATCTCTCCCTACCTCTTGCCCTCTGCCTCTCTCCATCTGGGTGCCCATCTGGATCCTTTGTCATATCCTTTGTAATAAACTGGAAATAGCACATAAAACACTTTCCTAAATTGTCTGAGCTGCCCTAGCAAATTATTGAACTCAAGGAGGGGCTGTGGAAACCCCTGTTTTATAGCCTGTTGGTCAGAAGTGCAGGTCACTCCTTGGGTGTCTGAAGAAGGGGAAGTCTTGTGGGACTGAGCCCTTAACCTGCAGGTCTGCACTCACTCTAGGTGGTTCATATTAGGACCGAATTGCCGGACACCTCGTTGGTGACCAGAAAGCTGGAAAAATGTTTAATGCGGGAGAAAACCCACAAGTTTGGTGTCAAGAGGATTTGAGTATAGAGGAAAACAGAGTTTTCCCTTTTCGGCAGGCACGAGCTTGACTGTCCAAGCAATGGGCAGAAGTCGGGCTGGAGAGGAACTGAGGGTAGGGAAGAGGGACAGGGGCCAGTCTTGTGGACCCTGGCTGGGAGTGTGCACTGATCCTATGGGCCACAGGCAGTGGGAGGGAGCTGTGCACAGGTGAGCCCAGGACTGGTGCCCAGGTGAGGCAAGGACCTGGTGCCTGCCTGGCTGGGAGCAAGCACCCCTTCAGTTTGTCCCTGCATACATGCTGGTCTCAGTGCAGTGGACCCTGCTGAGTGCTGTGACCTGAATCTCATTATAGGAAAATACCTGGGCCACCTTAGGGAGGATGGAGGATGGGCTGGGTCAGGGGAGACCCTTCAGGTCTGTCCCCTTCCCGCCAGGAGAGACGATGCAGGCGGTGTGTCCCCCTGGCGGAACCCAGAGTCCTTGCTGAGTCCCAGGGCCATGACTTGGGATGGCAGCCAGGCTCCCCTTGGACTGCAGGGACAAGCAGACCCCTTCAAGGTCACAGTGAGAGTGACATAGACTGACTCCAATGCTCTTGGTTTCCTCTGTTGATGAAAAGATGCCAAATTCTGTAAAACACTTTTGGATGGTTTATTCTGAAACAAACTTGAAGGCCTAGGCCCAGGAACACTCATCATCAGAAGGTCCTGAGAACGTGTGCCCCCGTGGTTGAATGGTGGCTTGGTTACCTACAGTTTTGGAAGGCAGAAGTTACAAGAAACCATATATCAATACATGCGAGATTTTCATCGGTTCGGCCCAGGAAGCGGGGACATTTCCAAGTGGAGGCTTGCAGGTCATAGGCACATTCAAAGATTCCTTGACTGGTCATTTGTAGTTCCTATCTAAGGGATTCTGGAAATCAGTGGAGCTGTTTTGTTGAGATGAGGGGACAAGAAGCTCTGGGTTTGCTGATGTGTAGAAGAAGTCCTATATGTGGCAGACTCAGAGGACAGATGAGTGTCTTCCAAGGCTCCTGGAGTCTGGGCATCCCCAAGAGGTGACTTTCTAATGTATTTTATATATTGTATGTGTTTTGTAGCTTTGCAGGGCCATCAAATACTTTGGTTTCCTTATTCGTTATGTGATGTCATGCCAGAGTCAGGCTGGAAAATGGACTTTAGTATATGGGGTAATTGGGTCATAAGCCCTGCCTGGTGGGTCCTTACCAGGTGTGACTCCCCAAGCCTCTCAGTTGGGAATCCGGGTAAGAGGAAAAAAAAGCGGGGTTTAGCTCTCACCTTTCAGCATGTCCATCTCTTGTTTAAAATAAATGGGGCCAAATGTTGGTATATGGATAGGACCTGAGGGCTCACTTCTAGAAGTAGAAAAATGACCTCAGAGAGCACAGAATGGACAATATCTGCTCCCCCCTCCACCTCTTTTTATAGATCAGGTGTCACACTGGAATGTCCTCTTTTTATAATTTTGTTTATTTTACAGTTGAAAACTAACAAGAGTAATGTTTGTCATGGGATCCACTGATAAAGGGCTTTTACACGTATCCCCATCGGACTGAGTTATTATAGTGGCCACGTCTCCCCATTTTATGGACAAAGAAACTGGTATTCCTCACTGGCTTGCTCATGTGGAAACTGAGCCTGTGGCTGGAGGTTCTGAAGCTGAAACAGTGAGCCATCCACCCCAAAACCACCAGCCTCTGGTTCTTGTTTAAACCACCATTGACGCTAGACGCAGGAGCCAGCACTTTGTAATCTCCGCACTTGGGGAGGCCGAGGTGGGAGGATCACTTGAGGCCAAGAGTTTGAGACTAGCCTGGGCAACATAGCAAGACCTCCTCTCTATGAAAAACCCCAAAATTTAGGCAGGCACGGAGGTGTGTGCTTGTAGTTCCAGCTAATTGGGAGGCTAAGGAGAGAGGATTGCCTGAGGACAGGAGCTCCAGGCTGAGATAAGCTGTGATCATGCCACTGTACTCCAGCCTGAGTGACAGAATGAGACTCTGACTCAAAAAAAACAACAAAACCCAGAAAACCTTGCTGGACAGCAGGACTGCCACCTCACTCACCCCATACCCCTTGGTGCCAGCAGACACGAGAGGACCAGGGTGTTCGCCCTGAGACCGGGCTGTCACTGCTCATTTCTCTGGAGACGACCGTCCGTTGAATTGGGCAGGTTTTCCAGAGCGAAGTTGATCATCTGACGCAGGTCTTGGGCTGCCACAAGCACATCGGCTGGGCCCAGGGGAGAAATTTGTCTACAGAAGTGGTCTCGAAAGGTTTTCCTGACAGTCCTTTGACCAAGTAAATTACAAATATTTTTATTTTGACTTTAGCAGAGTTAAGTTTTTGCTCTGCTGTAGCTTCCACTGTTCAAAGAAACTCTCACTGCTCCTCCCAGAAGACATCGTGCACGCCATCATCTGCGTGCCGGCACTGGGCCTCACTTTGTGTAAATATTCACTCAATTCTTCTCTTTCGATCTGTAAATACAGAGGCAAGAGAAAACGAAATAAAACCATGAAACACCCCTCCTGCATCCTGAAGGAAGTGACAGATCCCCAAAACATGCCTCCCGACCCTGTCCAGCTTTCTGCCTTGCTTGGCCTCCTCCACAGCTGTTTTCTCTCCCCTGAATAGAAATTAGGAGCTCCCAAGACACCAACGCCTAAAAGGCAGGTTTCAGAAGGACCTGGCTTTGCATGTGCAAAGGCCCTGAGGCAGAACCAAGAAGGCAGGTATGACTGGAGCACAGTGAGGCTGGGGAGGGGTGGTAAGACATGAGATAGGCAAGAGAGGCAGGACACAGGTCCTGGGGACTCTCCTGGATGGTGGTAAGCGCCAACTGTTGATCAGGTGAGGGGTGGGCCTTTACCCTCTGCCCACAGTCAAAGGATGACAAATTTTAGGATATGGCTGCTGGCAGCAATTTATGAAGTTCTTCCAGGTAAGACTTTGCAATCCATTTTTAAGTTGATGATGATCCAGCCCGGGCACAGTGGCTCACGTCTGCAATCCCAGCACTCTGGGAGGCCAAGGAGGGAGGAGAGCTTGAGCCCAGGCATTTGAGACCAGCGTGGGTTACATAGAAAGACCTCGTCTCTACAGAAATCAAAAAATTAGTTGGGTGTGGTAGCACAGGCTTGTTTGTCATCCTGGCGACTCAGGAGGCTGAGGCGAGAGGATCTCCTGATCTCAGGAAGTGGAGGCTGCAGTGAGCTGTGTTTGCACCCCTGTGCTCCAGCCTGGGTGATGGAGTGAGACTCTGACTTAAAAAAAGAAAAGAAAAAGAAAAAGAAATAAAATAAATAAATAAATAGATGATCCAACTCAAATCCGTAGCCTTTTAAAATTTATTATTAAAAACATGAATCAGACTTTCAGCTGCCAAGAATAGATGATTTGTATGAAATCACACTTTTCTTCTTATAACAGTCTGTATTCATGATCATGCATGTTTTTCAGGCAGTTTTCTGAGTGAATTTGCAGCCAGGAAGCCATCAGAGCCCAGGGCTTGCAGTGACAATTTGGCACGTAGGAACACGGTAGCATTTAGGATGGGCAGTGCAGGCCACTGAAGGGCATTTTCAGACCGTGGATACTGTGGTGGGAGTCTTGTTTCCAGGCAGATCTTTGCAAAGTGCACTTGAGCTAAGACAGGCTGTGGGTTCATGTTGTACGGGACTTCATAGGGCGTGGTGGCAATGTGGGCTTTATTCTAAGGATGTGGGTTGGGGGGGGCTTTCGGCAGAGGAGGGACATGGTCTCACTTAGGTCCCAATAAGGCCCTTCTGGCTTCCTGTGGAGGACAGATGGTAGGCTGTCAGAAGCAGAAGGACCACAGAGAAAGCCGTTGTGATACTCAGGCAAGGGATCACAGTGGAGCTTGGTCCATATTGGGGCCACGGCAGTGAAGGTGGCGAGAAGGGGGACTGGGGTGTGTTTGGGGACATGAGGTCAAGAGTAGGAGGAAGGGAGGCTCCTAGCCTTTTTTCTGACCCACCAGGTTGGTGGGCAGGCACCAGAACTTCTTGCTTGAGCTCAAATGTTTCTTGTCGAATCCTTGGTTGAAGCAAGCTAAATACTAGGCTTGGATTATCATTTTGCATTAATGGCTCTTGATGAAAACCAGCAGGACATGACAGTCTAAGAAAGGAAGCTACAGGCATGATGGGACGGGGGTAAGCAGAGCAAGGAAAGTCATGGAAGGTTGAAACGCCATGTTCGTGTATGCACAACTTTATATATGACAGGTGGATATGGAGGTGAGCATACATGTGTTATATGCCTATGTCGTAAGTGGGAGAGACAAGATTTGAACCCAGAGCCCGAGTCCTTAGCCATGGTACTGTTCAGTCCATCTCTGGGTAGAGGATATTGAGCTGTTCCTATTTGAAAGTGTATTTTTCACTGTTATAAATAATGTGGCTGGAATGTCTTTATACAGGAGCCTTTGGAGAGGAATTCCAGGGAGTGAATGCCATGGCCCGCGGGCCCCTTGCGTCAGTGGGTCTGGCAGCTCCCACCCAGCAGCCCTGCCTCTTAGATCAGCACCTGGGCACCTTGACTTTTGCAAAGAGTTGGGATTCTGTCTTCAGCGTGGACCTGGACTTTGAAGGAGGCTGCACTCCGTCTAAGAGATAGAGGATGGGAAAGGGATGGACCGTCTGAGTCTCTGTGTTTCCACCCAGGTCAATGGTGCTTGTCCCCCAGAAAGTTCAACACATTTTATCTCAGCCAATGATGCCCAACAGGCAGGGTGGGGGAGAAGGGAAATTGATCATCTGCCATTTTCTGCTTATCCAGGCGGTTCTGGGGACTGGAGTCTTCTCCACTGAGATTATCCCAGGACTCCTCCCAGTCCCATGGCGGTTGCACAGCCATGCACTCTGTCACCCTAAATAACAAACAGACAGGTTTTCTAAAGGAGAAGGCATTGACTCGAAGAAAGAGCATTGCAATGGGTCTTGAAAATCCATGTGCTCGCTCAGGGAGGTAAAGGAAGACAAGGTTTTTGGAGGAGACGGGGAGGGGAGAATCCCATCATTGTTTTTGAAATAATTATCCTTGGCTACAAGGACCGATAACAAAAGTGACGCCAGCCCGAAGTCGGACAGGCGGATTCTGGGCAGATGTCCTTGTAGAAATGTTTTTCGTGTGAGGTTGTGACGGCCTTTGTGCAAAGTTGTGGCTTTTCAGTCTTTCGTGATCGTTTTGTTATCAGGCGTACAAGTGTGCGAACCCTCCCTTCATGGCCTTCCCTGGTTCTATTTGTCAGGGATTTTTTTTTTTTTAGGGACTCTATTTTGATTTTGACAACTTTCACAACCCTAATTCGCATCTGGCTGGGAGAGGATATGGCAAGATGAGAAGCTCATTCTACTTCCAAATTGTGAGAAAGGTCTGGAGGTGGGTTCCTGTGTAGAGTCCTCTTCTCTGCAGGGAGAGAAACACAGTGACATGGAGACCTTGATTGCATTGTGTCCTTGGACCAGGAATCCCGTGGCAGGGGTGGGTTTCCCAGGGACGTTCTGTGAACGCATGCAACTGACTTAATTCAGTCCAAACAAATTTGTGGTGAGCCTTTTTGGGGACCGGGCCGAGGCCAGGCTCTGGGGACCCCTGGACAATAATTCATGGTCCTTGCCTAAAAGAGCAGCTTGTGTAGCTCAGGACTTCCCAAGATCAGCTATGCACACACAGTCGCACCATTTTTACAATAACCCGGGGCCATTCCTATGCTTACTTGAGGCTTTTCTGAACTGGACTTTCTATTTTTAAGCTTGAGTAATTTTGGACTGTGACTAGGAAACCACCATATCCACTGACATGCATCGAAGGTCACCATAAAACCAGGGACGTACACGGCTTCAGCACGGCGCTGGCCCCCAAGATGGAGGGCGAGGCTGTTCACACGCTGAGTGGGAGAGAGGTATTCAAAGGGAAGTCGCTCTGGGCCTTCCTCTTTGGCTTTGTCACCAGCAGGATGGAGACTGGAAAAGGAAAAACATCTCTCAACGAGTCGCAGGCATTTCATGCTGGGGCCACACTTGCAGCATTTTTTTTTTTTTTT
>NW_007258214.1:20746-27140 GCF_000164805.1 Carlito syrichta | reverse complement strand
CTCAGCCTTCCAAGTAGCCGGAACTACAGGCGCGCGCTACCATGCCCGGCTGATTTTTTGGTTTATTGTAGAGATGAGGTCTCGCCAAGTTGTCCAGACGGGTCTCAAACCCACGGGCTCAGGTAATCCACTTACCTCAGCCTCCCAAGGCGCGTGATTACAGGTTGAGCCACCGAGCCCGGCTCGTTTGCAGCATTTAAGGGGCGCCTGTGAAGCTTAAGAAGCAGTCAGACCCCGAACCCCAGTACATCAGGTGGATTCTTCACAGCTCAACGCCCTGAGTGAGTATGCCAGGTAGAAATAAGGTGCCTTTCTGAGGACATCTCAGATTGTTGCATTTCAAGTGTGCCCGCAAACTAGATTAAAGGCAATAAAATAAAATTTGCCTTTCAGAATTCTGGAAAATGAGAACAGACCGATGTGCATGGAAGGGCCACATACTACGTGACGCAGGCTTGGCTAGTCGCAGGCCCCAGTCCCCCCAGGGGCGGGAGATGAGGGCAGAGGGCAACAGAGACAGATCATGTAGGGGCTGGCAGAGGGTCTGGATCTGACTCTAGGAACAATGGGAGGCGCGGATGTGTTCCAAGCAGGTGGACAACACCCACTTCATGTTCCTGAAGGCCCACCCCAGCTGTGGGTGGAGAGGATGGCCCGGGAACAGGAGCAGAAGAAGGGGACTGGAAGGCAGGTGTCGTGGTCAGGGTGGGAGATGCTGGTGGCGCAGCAGGACGGGCACTGCAGAGGGAGAAGGCAGGGGCTTCCAGTTCTGTCTGGGAGGTCGGCAGGTCTTGTGGATGGACCCCAAGTGGGTGGCGTGGGAGGGCTGGGCAGGTGGGCAGATGGTGGCACCATTTGCAGAGAGAGATGGGAAGGGGGGAGAAGGAGGTACAGACTGGAGAGGCAGGGATGAGTGGACATTACGCTGCTTTGCAGATGTGGCCACCAGGCCAGGGGCTGGTTGACTGCCTCTGTGGCTGACTTGTCGAAATTGGAAACACACCTTATAGGCTAGGCCTCACTGAGCAGGAAGCCTGAGCCTAGGGCAGGGTGTTATTGATTCACCAGTAAGAGAGTCAGAAAAGGATGGGACAGAGTCTCTCAGAGAGGAAATGACCAAAGACCTCTGAGTCCTGTTGGGTGTACCCACGTCCTGCCCTTCCCAGGGTCCCTGCCATCTCCCCTCCACTGATAATGACCATACCAGAATTTTCTCCTGAAAGCTTCTGGAACCAGAGCCAGCAGAAGGCAGAGGGGAAGAAATGTACTGCATGATTTTTCTGGTTTTTCAGCCCAGTGTTCATTAGTGGAATTCCAGGTCTGCCTCCTCAACATCTGCTTAATTGACTTTGGGTTTAGGAACCCATTTTGAGCCTTGGCTTTTCATAGCTAAAACCTGTGATGTCACTTGCCTTTATTTTGCAATGTCCAAGAGTCAAGAGCGGGTCACCTCTGCCCCATCAGGAGGAAACCTCGCCTGGGAAGTAGGTCCCTGGGATACAGTGTGATTGTTCTGGACTGAGTTACAGGCACTGCCAGAGTTGCCCCTGGCAGCAGTGGGCACGTCACATGGCGCTGGTCACTGCTGTTTGTCCCCAGGCCTTTTTCTAGCCCCCTACTGGGGACAGAGCTATTCTGGGGCTGTAGGGGGGGTCTGATGGGGCCCAGCCTGCTGCAGCCACTAAGCAGGTGTGGTCACTGCAGGCATGGCGGGTAACTCACAAGTGGATCCTGTGGCACTGTGGACCTTCTGGGGACACTCAAGGGCCCGGCGGGGACTGCCGAGTGAATGCCAGTCCGGTGGGTGGACACCAGTGACCCAAGAACGGTCTAGGACACAGGAGTTCCCTGTTTCTGATAGGTGCTCACAGCCCTGGCCCCCTCCCTGTCCAGTTCATGGTCCATCCTCAGACAGAACCCGAAATCGCACCTCACAATACCAGGGCTACGGCCCCTCTTCCTCCTATGAACACTCGCAGGCTTCTTTGGAACCTGACTCTGTGCCACACTTGAAAGTTCTATCTGCAGTTTCATTTATCTGATCACGTGAGCTGAGTCAGAGCCCGCCATCTCCCCGTCTGTAGGGGCTGGGGGCGGGGTTAATGCAAATTAACCAACTGGGCTTGAAGGAGATCCTGGCGGACAGGAGGGATGTGCCCAGCCAGGCTGAAGAGAAACCCTCACACCTCCCACGGACTGTTCCCACGTGGAAAGGGGGACAGGAGGTGCAGGTCTTCCGACTTTTCAAGCAGAACCAAAGTGAAATCTTGCAATTTAAAAAAATGTGGGTGGCTGATTAGAGAAAAATAATTAGCACTTTGGGGGAGGGACCCAAGCAAACCCATGTGTAGAAAGCACTCAGTTGACAGGCTGCTATGCTTCTACGCTGCACATGCAAGCTACAACATTTAAAGTTCTAAAAGGTGACAGGTATGAAGTGATTATGCCCAGAGTTGAACTTCTGTAGGTTGAATGAGTACTGAAGGAATCGAGAACGTGCCACCTCAAAACAGGCTGCCCTGGCACAGGGACTATTTTGAGTTGAGGGTACTTGAAACACGGAAGGTACAAGAGGACCTTTCTGACCTTCCTTCTGGGTCTTACAGGCAGGAGATGGGATTCCCATTTGAAAGACACGTTCCCTCTCCCAGAAGGAAAGTAGCATTCTCATCCTCGAGGCCTGGAAATCGAGACGAGAGCATTCTGCCCAGACCTTGTCAAAACAGTTATTTTCTTCTAGCCTCTCACATAGTTTAGTTGTTCTCTCACTGCCTGCTGCTCTTTGTCTGATTTGGAATGGAAGTGTTTAACCACGACTCTGTGTTTTCCTTCCCTTATGAAGCCTCCCATGCTATGTAAGAATTGTATTAACTATGTGTGTGTACTTTTCTCCTGTTATCTGTCTCATGTCAGTTTGTCTCAGGCCCAGCTGAAAAATCCTGAGGGCGGAGGTACATTTTTGCCTCCTCCACAATATTCAGAACAACCTCAAAGTAGTGAGATGGTTATTCTCTCCATGTAACAGATGAGGAAACTGAGGCACAGAAGGTCAAGTCCTTTGCACAGGGCATGCGGATCTAGGTGTGGTAGTGCTTGCCTGTAGTGAGTCTGGATTTAAGCCCAGATTCTTCTAATGTGAGAGTCCATGCTCTGACCACCTCCATCATCCTGTGTTTGGTGACTTAGAATATTCTGGGATTATCCAGAAATTTAGTTAAAAGAAATCTTGGGGCCGGGCTCAGTGGCTCAGCCTGTAATCCCAGCACTTTGGGAGGTTGAGGCTAGTGGACTGCCTGAGGCTGCGGGTTCGAGACCAGCCTAGGCAACTTGGCAAGACCTCGTCTCTACAACAAAATAAAAATTTTTAAAAATGATCTAGGTGTGGTAGTGCTTGCCTGTAGTTCCAGCTACTTGGAAGGCTGAGGTAGCAGGATCGCCAGAGTCCAGCAGGTCGACGCTGGGGTGGTGGTGAGCATGCCACTGCACTCTAGCCTGGGTGATGGAGTGAGACTCCAACTCAAAAAAAAAAAGAAAGAAAAAAGAAATCTTGGACCTAAACTAAGCCATGCCATATGCATCTCTAGGTGAGGAAAAGTGAGTGGTATTGTGGACTGTGAAAATTGGTTGGTGGTAGGGCGTGGGGACAGGGAGTGTCTTGATTCCCTGGACTCTCAAACCAGTGCTCTTTGCATGCTGCAAGTACAAAGAGGAGGGTGGGCCTTGTGGTTCCATACAGAGCATTTTTCTCTCTGAGAAACAGCGTCAGAGAGAAGGAGATAAAGAGATGGAGAGAGGGAGAAAGAGGAGATAAAGAGAGAGTGAGAGACAGAGAGAGATAGAGAGACAAAAAAAGAGATAGAAATGGGGATGGGAGGGGGGAGGGGAGAGGGAGCAAAGGTGTAACCGAGAGAGAGCCTGAAGGAGCTAACAGTGAGCCCCTATAAGAACCAGAAGAACACAGGTGAGAGAGGAGCACTCGAGGAAGGAGTGGGACCATGAGCCGTGTCCCCTTCTCCCCTAGCTTGCCCCACACAGGCTGCCCTGAGGTCCTCAATCCATGGGAGAGGAGAAAGAGCAGTCTAGAAACCCTGGACGCGTTGAGCAGATCCAGGCCGAAAGTCACAGATGAATTCTGGGCCGCAGCTGAGTGTCTCCTGTTTCTGGGCCCCCAGGGGAAAACTGGTTTGTGCTACCTTCATGCCCGACAATATTCTGGCTGGTGGACCTAATGGTGGCAAAGTCGCAGGTCTGGGGAGGCCTGGACAGCTGGCTACCCAGGCCAAACTGAAAACACTTAGTCTTTCCATTTTTCTAAAACTATATGGCCCCCTTAGTCTAGCCTTGATTTTCCATTTTTGATAAAGACATGGATACAATGCATACTTCAGCTCCCTCTAAGTTCTACAAGAAGACATACAGCAACCTTAGTGTAAGGATAAAGGTAACTTTTACTCGGCCTCAGGGCTGAGCAGGCAATAGGGAGAGGCGGGGTCTGCGGTGAACAGAAAAGTTCATGCTCCATTCAAAGGGCATGTCAGCTTCTCTCTTCAAGAAAAGGAAAAAATCCAGATTTTTATGTGAAGTCTCCTCATTTTTAAAAGCGCTGTAAAGACACAACAAAACATTTCTTTGGGCCTGTGATCTCTTATTTCATGTTCAGAGTCACCTGTGGTCGCTGCAGAAAGGCATGGGTGCTTGCCCAGAGGCCTTCACCAGAACAGTCCAGGCTATGCCCTATGGAGTGTGCTGTTACTCAGGTGAGGGGCATGGGCGGGGGAGACCCTGGTCACCCTGGTTCTCATCCAGATCTACTTGTCTCCAGGTAGCTTTCTTTCCCTTCACTGACCTCTCCCCCAGTGGTCTTCAGTGGCTAGATAATACAGTCGTCCCTTAAGTATTTAAATAGCACAAAGCCCTGCATCCCCCCTCCCCCACCACTAACACGCCTCAACCCAGAGGCCAGGATCGCTTTCAGGTTGATGTGTATCCTCTGAAAACAGTTTCCTCTCAAGAGTCACAAACATACACCTACTAGAAATATATGCATTAGATATACATATTGAGGGACAAGCATGGTGACTCACGCCTATCATCCCAGCACTTTGGGAGGCCAAGGTGAGAGGCTTGCTTGAATCCATGAGTTTGAGACCAGCCTGGGCAACATAGCAAGACCTCATCTCTATTAAAAAAAAAAAAAAAAAAAAAAAAAAAAATATATATATATATATATATATATATATATATATATATAAAATATTCTTTACCAAAAAAATCCTAAAAATAAAAAGATATACATATTGAGAAAAAAATATAAGCAGACTGAGGCGGTAGACAGCAACAGCGTGCTCTCTAGATGGTGGAACCAGAAAGGGTCTCTTGGAGGAGGTGGCAACTGCAGAGACTGAAATGAGAGAACAACCCAGGCAGAGATCTGGGGAAGAGCAGTCCAGGGAGAGGGACCCGCAAATGCAAAGGCCCCGAGGCAGGGACGTTTTCCAGGTGCTTGAGAAGCAGAAAGAGACCCATGTGGCTGGAGCGGAATGAATGAGTGGGGTGGGTGTTGGGAGACAGTGGTGGGGGGAATTAATGAGTGGGGTGGCAGTGGAGGGCTGTGTTGGGGGCTGAGTTGAAGAGAGAATGGGAGTTAGGTCATGGAGGGCCTTGCAGGCCACGGGAAAGACATTGGCTTTTATTCTGCACAAGTGAGTGGGTCACTAGAGGATTCTGAGTGATGAAATGTGATGCTCTGACCTTATAAACTGGAAGGCCTGCCCGGGCTGCCTCATGGAGAACACAGGGCAGGGACCGAGGGAGGAGCCGGGCAACCAGGCAGGGGTCTGCACAGTAGTCCAGGCCGGGGATGGCGGTGGGTAGACAAGCTGGAGTCAGGATCCTGAGTTTCCAGACTCCAGCTCCATCATTCACATTCCCCCCCCCCTCCACTTTCCAAAGAATCGCCGACATCACAGACTCTAATTCACCTATAATTAGACACACACACAAGATCTCCTTGACTTGTCTCCTTGACTACCCACCCCAAGCATCCTCCCAGTCCCAGGCAACCTGCTTGCTCTGAGCTTTAGAATGTGGGATATAGTCGCAGTTTCCCAGGCATGTTGTAGGGAACACCCGTAGGGCCTGGTACACCACGGGCATTCATTATTTCACTAGTCTTTAGAGTGTTAAAAAAAAAATATATATATGTAATGAATATGTGAAATCTACAATTTTACAGACGGTGTTGTTGAGTTCAAGGCTAAAATGTGAAAGGCGAGTTCATTTTAAAACAAGGTTCACTGAGATGGCACACAGGGTGTGGGAGTGGGAGAGGCTGGGAACACTGGCAGGCTGGGTGGTCTGGGTGCTGAAGTTTAAGGCCGTTGGTCGGTTCGGC
>NW_007258214.1:0-20479 GCF_000164805.1 Carlito syrichta | reverse complement strand
TTAGCCCGTGTCCCAGCCCAGAGAGAGGTGTCAGGGTGACTTCATCCCCTCCCAGCTAGGTGGGAAGGTTTGCTCATGGACAGAAATTGTGTCTGTTTTTCTCCACTTGTTGGAGAAAACAGGTTTTGATCGGCTGGCTGGCCTGGCAGCTGTTAAAATATTTAAAAACTGGTTCCCTTTGTCCTTCACAGCGAGGTCTTTCAGGTCCTTCCTCCCATCGTAGCCATCTGTCTGCAGGAGGGCTGGAATGTGGCAGGAGCCAGTCCATGTATCTTGGTGTTAAAGATGTTGATCCAGAAAGCTTGGTAGTGGCTGTGTTTTTAATAAATCAGGTTAATGTTCCAGGGGGAGGCTTATCACTTGCTATTTACGCACAAATGCCTTCATCATTTAAGAGGCTTGTTAAAAGTTGTGGTTTAAGGGCAGATTAACAAAGCCCTCACAGCTGGTGCACTGGAGCAGGGTGAGCACCTGACACCAACCGCCTGCCCGAGAGGGAGTGGGCGCGCAGGACACCGGCCGCTAATCGCCTTCGAAATCAGTGGTATGGAAAGCAAGAGCTTTAAGACCCTGGTCATGAGCAGATTAAAATAAGAAACAGTTCCACAGTTCCGCAGGCTGTTTGCATTTTGCCAGCGTAGCACTGGGGGCTGCTGACTGCAGGTGAACGAGTCACCAGGTGTCTGGAGAAGGATCTGGCCGGTCGGGTGGAGAGCCAGTTTTTGTCCTTTGTGTTCCTAAGACAATTTCCAAAGAAGACACGAGGCTGACTCTCATTCCCTCTCCTTTGTCTTTCCTCTTGGCCTTGCTGTGCCTGGAGAAATTCACAGTATTTCTGAGCGTTTTCTTTGTGTTGGTGTCTTAGTCCATCTGGGCTGCCATCACAGACTACCGCCCGGGAGATGTTTATTTCTCAAGACTCTGGAGTTTGAGAGGCCCAAGATCAAGGCATCAGCAGGACTGGTGTCTAGCGAGGTCTCTGCATCCAAGATGGCACCTTGTTGCTGCATCATCCTCCCAGCCCAGCCCCCAGCCCAGATCTTGGGGGCTCTCCCAGTCTGAGTGTCAGTTCGAGGGGAGGAATGCTGTGTCCTGATGTGTGCAAGGAAAAAAGGGCGAGAGAGTACTCCCTTCAATTTCATGTCTCATGGTGTAATCATAACTTAATCACCTCCTGAAGGTCACGCTTCTTAATACTGTTACATCAGGGATTAGGTCTCAACATGGATTTTGGAGAAGACACCATCATTGAATCTGTCGCTGTCTACGGCCACACCACCCTGAACACGCCCATAGCCGTTAGGCACAGCTTGAAGTACTGGGGAGAGAATGGATGAACAAGTCTGGGTTAATTTATACGAAGGATGCTTACTACTTGAAAGGAGACTCCTGTAGAAACCTAGAATAAACTTAGTTTAGCATAGTCTTTTTGCCTCAGTAGAGCTATTTTTACTTAATTTTACCCCTGACATGCTTTGAATCTAGCACAGGTTAGGCATAGATAGATACATTTCCAATAGGCAGGTTTTAGGAAGCGTTCAGACAATTCTACTGCAAGCCAAGCGGCAGCCTACCTCAGCCCCTCAGCAAATCTCCATCAGATGCAAGACAAGGGCGGAGCCATAGAAATGATAAGAGACCACCTTTTGGTCAAGGAGTTTATGGATTGTAAATGTCTGACAAAGTCTCTTGCAGGAAAACCGCCCCTCCTTGTCTCCTCCCATCTAGCCCACCATCTGAGGGCATGAGACACTAATGTCTGGCAATCTTAAGGTCTAAGACTCCTGTGATTAGCCCACCCATCTGCCTGCTGTCCATCACCTGACATCAGTATCTGCGCTTACCTGCCCCTACATAATGATGTGGAGCAGACCACCACCCAATCACCTTAATGACCTTCCCCCTCAACCACGAGCAGCCATTTTGCCATTGCCAGAACATCGCCGCCAATCCCTTGCTAGATCCTGGTGTGGCCACGTGCTCTTTGAGTTGTGGCTATTGCCATGTTTCCTGGCTTTGGCCCCCTCCCCTACCTTGGGCTCTTTCTCTCACTCTCTCTAATTTACTTTCTAAATAAACTATATTTCCTAATCTAACTTCTGTGCAAATCTCTGCCTCTTTCACGTGGCACTGGATCACACCCCAGACACTCACACCCCCAGTGGGTCTGATCTAACATTCTGGAGGCCCCGCTGGGAGTGTGTGACCCTAACATTTTTTGGAGACCCTGCTGGGATGACCCTGACGCTACTCAGTCATGAAAAAGAAGATGCTACTGGCACACAACTGCACGGATCAATTTTTAAAAACAATACAATAAGCTAACGAAGCTGGACACAAGGGCACATGCTACCGATTCTATTGCTACGACTTCTAGAACTGGCAATGCTAATTTATGGTAAAAGCAGTCAGAACAAGGGCAGCTACCAGGGACTGGGCGTGGGGGTGACAGGAAGGGGCACAGGGAGGTGTTGGGGTTGAGGGCAGTGTCCTATATCTTGATAAGAGTTCATGTGATGGGGTTTGTGCATTTGTCAAAAACAGATCTAAATATACTGTAAAAAATCTCTTCATTTCACTCCACAGTCTACAGATTACAAGTCAAGTCAAACATTTCCTAGGCAAGCAAGCAACAAAACCCAAATCACCCCTGATTCTGGGGTGGTTTCATTAAAATGTCACATTCAGCTGCAGGGTGGAGAGGTGATTAGGGGACCATAGACATCTCGAGGGACAAGGGTGGGAGGACTTGAGGGTAGCTTGAGCAGGTTCACAGGACACCTGAGGGTTTCCCTGAGTTGGAGGCAGGATGCCAGTGTCCTTCCCTCAAAGAATTCATCATTCTTCTCACAGACATTAGAATCTGCTCATTAATGAAGACAGGATACATTGCTATGGAGGGTGGACATGGGCAGACGTCAGCCTGAGCTGTTTACACACATGAGAGAGTCCTTGCAAGGTGTGTAGCAAGAGGCTGGCACCTAGAAGACCCTCAGTTCATAGGGGCTTTGACGGTGGAGTTGGAATTTGAACCCAGGTCTGACTCCAAAGTCCACATGCTCAATGACCTCTGCTCCACACTCACTCCCAAAGGTCAACTGAGGCTGCTTCTCAGCAAGCATCCATCACTCCCCAGTGCCTAGACCTGTCCAGAAAGTGCAGGAGGGAGGATTCGTTATCCATGGCCACCCAGCCAGCTCTCCAACAAGCAGCGACTGGTCTGGTGTTTGAGGACCTTCCGCTGGCTCACGGCGGCCCAGCAAAGCCTTTGCTTTAGCGACAGCCTTTAACCATCTGGTGAGAGGAGCCCCAGTTTGTACCTTGAGACATGGCATTCTTCCCTTCTGACTTACCTTGTCTGGACCATGACCTCCAAGTCTCAAATCCTTCTTACATGCGATAAGAACACGAACATGAGACTAAGACCATTTCAGATGATAAGTTGACACCAATAATTGAGTAGCTGGTTGACTGATGGGGAGAGAAGGGGAAAGGGGAGGTGGATTTATCTCAGCTCAGATGCTCAAGGAAGGCTTCATGGAGGAGTGACATTTCATGAGAGAGTGCATGAACTGCGCATCGCTTAGTGATATCTGGGGGAGCCTGCTCCAGGCAGAGGGAACAGCCAGTGTCAAAGTCCCCAAGGCTGCATGGAGTTTGGTGTGTTTGGAAATGAGAAAGGTCTCATTGGCTGGACTGATGTGAACAGGGTTAGATGCTGCAGGGCTCTGTAGACCACGGAGATGACTCTGAACTTGACCTTGAAGGCCATGAGGAGTCATTAAGCTCTCAGTGAGGAGGTGATGTGGCTGATGTCTATGTTTGAAATCTGCCCTGGAGAGATGGAGTGGGATGGAGGGTGTTCTGAACAGACGTGGGAATGGACGCCCCCTCCTAATACCAACCCACAGCAGCCTCCTTTACTGAGCCATTATGAGTGGGGCATTCTTCCAAGTCATCATCACAAATCACACAATTTGATCCTCAAACAACCCTCTGAAGCAGGTCCTGTTATTATCTCCATTCTACATAAGACGGAACTGACATGGAGTAATTTCCCCAAGTCCTCTTAGTGAGCGTCACTGCCGAGATCTGAAGCAAGGTCACCTTGCTATCCTCCCCTGCAAGGAGCCACAGCCGGCTGACATCCAAGTACTGGGGCTCCCTGGAATTCAACATTCGGGACCCCGGGGGCTCTCCCAGTCTGAATGCCACAGAAGAGCCCAGGGCTGGTTGCTAGGCGACCTACTTACTCTCAGTGAATCATGGGGACAGAAGGCTGAGCAAAGTCACTAGCGGCCCTGGTCATCACATGATCAAGACCTGACCAATCAGAACATCCTGTTCCCTTGACTACAGTGACTGGCTTAGGGCTGAGCAGGAGACTCAAGTTGGTGCAGAAGGAGTCAACCCCGGACTTTGGCATAAGTGTTGGGGAACACGTGCCCTCTTTCTGCTGGAGTGGCCGCCACGGGAGGCCTTCCTCACCACCTCCAGGAATACGTCAGGCAAGAGTGAAGTGACAGAGAGGCGGGAAGGCCAGAGTTGGGTAGGGATCCCAGTTGGGTAGCTAGAAACTCCCAGAGTACCAGGATGGAGCTGGTACTCTGAAAGAACCCAGGATGGAGCTGAGGTATGTAAGCACTGACATGAATCCCCTTTTCCTGTGAAGCCAATTTGCATAGGCTTTCTGTCACTCTAACCTAGAGTGTCGTGGCAGGAAGTGCTCTGGGCTGGCTTCCCAAGTAGGCTCTCCAGTGGTCCAAACACCGCCCCCCCCAAGCTCCAGGTTACACTCTCCAGAGCCAATGAACCCCAAGGGAAAGAGTGTCCTCTTCGCCTCATTCTGGCTGACATCCCAGCAAGTCTACATTGGACCCACTTGGGCATGTGCCTGTGTCTGACCAGTCACCCCTCCTGAAGGTTGAACACAGGGGTGGCCATGCCTGGACACCTGTCAATCCCTGGCACCAGGACTGCCCCACAGAAGCACATGGAGAGTGACTGGCAGGGAGCCTGGGGCGGAGGGAGTAAGGCTTGACCTAAGAGGTGCAGGCCATGGACGTCCTGGGAGATCCCTGGAAGCAAGGGGTCTCCTGAAGGAAGACTGGGAGGCTGGGCAGGATTCGGTGGAAGCCCTTCCTTCTCCAAGCACCAATGTCCCTATTTGACCCACCTACTGGGGAGAGAGGTCTTTCGACCTGACAGAGAAGAGGCAAGGTGAGCCCTGAAAGGAGCCCTGCAGGGGAGGCCTGGCCTCTAGTCCCCGACCCTGAGCTGACTTGGATCCATCACCATTTACCTCTCTGTGCGTCCGTTTTTTTTTTCTTTAAAGTCGGATTTATTAAGAAGACAGAAAAGCTCCCACAGCAGGAGGGGACCTAAAAGAGGTTGCCCCTCCATTTTCTTATCTGTAAAATGGGAGCAGTCAGCCCTTCTCCGGACCTCAGACTCCCCTTCTGTCAAGCAGGAGGGCAGGATGTGGCTGGTCCCAAATGTGTCTCGGGGCGCCCAGCCCTGCCTGGGATAGTTATGGACTCCAAGTAAGTGATGCCGAGTCTGTGAAAGCCTCTGGAGGTTTCTCACCTCCCTGTTGGAAGAAAGTCATTAGCTGTGCTAAACAGCCTGGTGATGGGTGCTGTTTGGGCGCCTGCCACCCCCACAGGAAGGAGGGAGGCTCTGAGCTAGAAACTGCTAATGTGATGACATGATGGTTTATTAGGGGATCACACAACAAGCTGTGTAGTTAGCAAGAGACAGTGGAGAACAACTTGTGAGCAGTGGGCGGGGCAAGACAGCGGCTAGGCTCCAGAAAGCTTCCAGAAAGAGTGAGGGTTAGACACTAACAAGCCCTACCCCTCCCACCTCAGGACCGCCAGGGACGCTGGGAGTTTAGGAGGTGTCCGGGCTCACACCCCACAAGGCAGGTAGGTGTTCTTTCTCTGTATTTCCGGATGTAAGCCTCCACCAGCTACTTCAGCCCCCGGGGAAGGCTTCTGGGCATGTCACGCTTAGCATGACTCCAGTGGAATCCGCTCCCCTGCGGGCATCCCTGACTCAGTTGATGCAAGTGCCCAAGATGCTGAACAAGGAGGGTCTTAACCAAGATGCTGAGGACACATGAGAGCTAAGAGGTTGCCCAGTGAAAACGTTATCTGCAATGTCTGACTAAAACCACCTATCAAGGCAAGGGCCCAGGGAACCAAGGAGAAGGGTGGGGGGCTCAAAGCTGGCCTGGGGGATGGGCTGGGCATCTGGGACACATGGGGTGGGGGAGGGGAGCACCACCCTGTACCAGGCAGCACTTTTCCCAGGGAGGTCTGGGAGGAGGAACCTGAGCTGACCTCAAGATGCTGAACTGGTGGCCACTCGGGGAGCTGCTCGCTGCAAATGCTGTCATTCACCTCATCTTCCTGAGAAGGCCATGGCCCTGCATAGGTGACAGGTCTTGGCAGGCACTGCGGTGGGTCCCGTGAGCCCATGTGAGTGAAGGATGGCATTGAAGCTGCTTAAAGGATAGGTCTCTGACCCCCAAGACAATGCCCCCTACTACTCAAGAACACTGCAGGTGAGGAGTGCAATTTTTTTTGAGTCAGGGTCTCACTCTGTCACCCAGGCTGGAGTGTAGTGGCACGCTCACGGCCACCGCATCCTCAACCTGCTGGTCTCAGGCAATCCTTCCGCCTCAGTCTTCCAAGTAGCTAGAACTACAAGCATGCGCCACCACGTCCAGCTAATTTTTTGATTTACTATAGAGATGAGGTCTCGCCAAGTTGCCCAGGCAGCTCTCAAACCCATGGGCTCAGGCAATCCTCTCACCTCGGCCTCCCAAAGTGCTGGGATTATAGGCGTGAGCCACAGCACCTGGCCTGAGGAGTGCAATTTTGGGGTCCCCAGGGAGCCTTGCGTGCCACCAACCGGCAGGGCTGGAGGCCTTGCAGGAGTCCACGCTGTGAGGTTTCCCTTCATTTCTCTTTCCGTCTCCCCCAGGATGCTGTGTTGGGGTCATTCCTCATCCCCCAAATTCCTGCCCCTGCCTCGGTGGTGCGCCCTGCAATGCCCATTTCTAAGCATTTCCACGTTCCTATCCATGCAATAGATTGACATCTGCAAGGCAGGCTGGGAAAAATCCCACAGAGCTCGGGATGGACCCCACCCTCCACCTTCCATGGGAAGTAAATATTATTCTTCTGGGACAGTCATTTCCTGATCATTAATTTGTAATAATGATAGAAACAACAATAATAATGATGACTGGGTTTTATGGAATCTTTCTTACTACTAAGTACCCAATAATCAATTTATTATCTCATTAACACTTCCTCATAGCTATATAAGGCAGATGATATTTATTAGTGTGTTTATCTTCAAAATGAAGTCACAGACACAGAGAAGTAAGATAATGTTCCCCCCCCGAGTCCCACAGTGAAGGACTAATCCAGGACTCAGCCGGACCATCCTACCACGAATGTGTCCTTAGAGTCAGGAGGGCATGGCTCGTGGTCAGATTTGAAGGGTACAGCCACGGTCCCTGACCTCTGGATGGTCACAGTGCTTAACATCCAGGCTTTTAACATGCCCTAGATGCCCCTCTTAGCATAGACCACCCCATACTGAGATGAGCCTGTCTCCCTGGAACTGGCACCCCTCAAGGGAGAGGACTCTGTCCCCTCACTCCCATGTACCCCCACACCTAGTCCAGATCTGGCAAGGATGTTAATGTCTCATCTCTCCCAGGATTTGATTCTGGAGTCACTTATGTCGTGCTTGATTCTGTTAGATTATTCCGGAATCAGGACCATATTGATCTGCCCCCAGTGGCTGTGGAATCTGTCAAGAGAAGCAACCCCGCCCCCAGCTGGCCCTGTGCTTTTTTCCTTCTTGGTTTTCTTGGCTGTTCTTGAGCACGTGTTCTTACACAAGAATTTGAAGATAATTCTGCCCCAGAGTCAGTAAATTTAAATCCTGCTTCCAACACTCACAACCTGGGCTGGTCACTGACCCCCTTGTGCCTCCGTGTTCTCATCTGTAAATGGTGGGCAGGAACGATAACGACGGAATTGAGCTTTGGGGAGGCTGAGTGAGATCATGTGTGTTCAGGTAGTTGGAACAGTGCCCAGGGTGTGGTCCTTGCTCCATACATGGTCACCATTTTATCATCATCATTATTAAAATTAATGTGGGCTTGGTGTGATGACTCACACCTGTAATCCCAGCACTTTGGGAGGCCGAGGTAGGAGGATTGCTTGAGCCCAGGGGGTCGAGACCAGCTTGGGTAACACAGCGAAACCTGGTCTCTACAAAAAATTAGCCAGGCGTGGCAGCATGTGCCTGTAGTCCCAGCTACTTGGGAGACTGAGGTGGAAGGATCACCTAAGCCCAGGAGGTTGAGGCTGTGGTGAGCCATGATTGTGCCACTGCACTCCAGCCTGGGTGACAAAGTGACACTCCAACTCAAATAATAAAATAAAATAGAGCAAAGGGAGGGCTGCTGTCCTGTTTGCTCAGACGGCCCTCTTGGAGATGCTGAGCTTCATGCCTGTGGTTGTCTATTTCTGGGGCGAGAAGGTGGCTGAGGAGGAGACTGAGGCAGGGGAGAGAGGGCAGGAGACTCCAGGCCTGGCTCTCTCTTGGTGGGGTTAAGGGTGAGGAGTTGACCCAGGCAGCAAGCAGTGAGGGAGAATCCGTTCTCTCCCCTGAGAGCCTGCGGTCTGGCAGGCGTTGGGCAGCCGTGGAGATGGTGTGGTCTCGAAAGGCAAATTCAACAGGGAATGACACACAACAGGAAAACAAACACAATCTCCACACACACACACACCGTGTTCCCGAAATCTCTGCATCCCACCCCACATACACAGCCTGCCACACCCTCCACATGCACACCCTGGGACATACATACTTGGCTAAAATACCTGGGCCCTGGCTTGCAATATGATCCCATCACCACCACCCTGCCCCAGGGAAGCCCCGTTCAGAGGTATGGGGTCTCATTCCGGCTCGTGGACCTGGGTTTGAAGCCACCATGGTGCTCCCACTCCTGGCTGTCCTGGCATGGTTAGGTCCCCAGCATAATGCCCAAGACCGAAGATGGCCCTGGCTTCTCGGCCCTCTACCCACCCTGCCTCGGCCACCTACCTCTCTCCAATGTCCAGCCAACCAGCAGACACAGAGGAGGCCCTGACATGCTTACGTGTGTGCAGGCACATGTGTGTGCTGTAGATGGGCTTTGCACATGCATGTGGGTAGGTGCACATGCATGTGGGTGTGTGCTTGTGTGTGTGCATCTACCACTGTCCCTGTAGTGTGTACTTAGGTGTGCACACAGGCACGTTTGGGGAGGGAGTGTGAATTCCCACCCCGGGAATAGGGGAGGGGAACCTTGGGCCCTGGTGAGGTCTGAGGGCAGTCCAGGGCTCCTGAAGCCTCCTCCCCT
Source organism: Carlito syrichta (assembly GCF_000164805.1). Classification (NCBI taxonomy): domain Eukaryota; kingdom Metazoa; phylum Chordata; class Mammalia; order Primates; family Tarsiidae; genus Carlito; species Carlito syrichta. The sequence goes on along the minus strand of NW_007258214.1, from coordinate 11,046 downwards.
GTCCCTCCACCTCCCTTCCCCCCTCCCTCCATCCTTCCCTCCCTCCCATGTCACTGCAGACCTCTCTGGGAGGAGGGAGCAGTCTGATCACTGGGCAGCATTCCATGCTGCGTCTGTGTTTTCCACACTGGAGAACGCAGTACTAACGGGCTGTCAGTGCCCTGGAGAATGTGGGACGCAGGGAGCAGGGGCCCCCGGGGTTGCTCCTTCCTGCAGATTGCTTCTGGGGGACACTTGAGGCTCACCCTGCTGAGACAAGGGGTACGCCGAGAGAGGCTTCCTCCCATGACCCGGCGCCCCTGGAGCGTCATGGGTGGAAGGCTGGAGGCGCCCTGCCCCGGGGCTGCAGGTGAGCCCTGGGAAAGCTTTCTTCTGCCAGTTTGAACTCCGTGACCTCGGGTCAGGCGCCTCCCACCCCGATTCGCCTTCCCACCTTGGGAGAAACTCAGTGACGTCTGTGACTTCTGTTCATCTGTGTTCAGTCCTGCCCACCTCTGACGGTGGACTTAGTCCTCCCCACGCTCAGCCACGGTGTGAACCCAGTGGGGCTGACCCTGACCCCGACGCTGGGCTGGAGAGATGCGTGACCTGGGGGGACCAGGCAGAACATGCCATCGGGATCTGGGGGCTGATGAGTTGGGGGTGGGAGCCAGGGCTGCTGCTGGCCACCGTGGTCACCCATGGAGACAACCTACACACAGAGGTGAGCAGAGCCCAGAGAAGGAGACAGAATGAGTCATGATGGAACGGTTGGGCACCTGAATCCAGCTGGGTCAGAGGCCCCCACACTTGACTTTTAATCACGTGGGCTAGCAGGTTTCATTTTTTCACCTAATTCTGTTTGAATTGAGTTTCTGTGACTTGAAGCCAGAACAATCCTAGGAGGGCCCAGAGGTTTCCCTTGGGTCGCCTAAATGGTGGGACCAGGCAGATTCATGGACGGAAAGGCGGTGTCCTCTCTATCTGGGGACCGGGAACTGCTGAGCTACTTTTCCAGAAAAGAATAGTTATGACTTGTCCCCCAGCTTGGCTCTGGACTCAGGGCACCATGGGAGCCTCAGAGCTCACAACCTCCATCTCTTTCCAGGGGTCACACCAGTCCTGACCAGCTGTCTCAGCCAGGCCCTGTCAGGTGGCCCTAGACAAGGAGCACAAGGCCGAGGGGCCAGCTCCCTGGAGAGGATGACACTTGACACGAGGGAGAGACAGGCACACAGGACACTTGCTACCCTTAAGCACACAGGCTGGCTGCTTTGATTCATTGTCACTAGTTCTCACCTCTGGGGGCCATTTGCCACCCTTGTCCACCCAGGCGGAAACCCTCTGGGGTCTGCATTTGGACTAGATTCAGGATCCAGTCACTTCCTGCTCCCACTGCCGCCTCCCAGGTTCAGGCACCATCCTCTCTCTCCTGGATAATTGCCAGCTCCTCCTCACTGACATCCTGCTTCCACCCACCCCATACACACTATTCTTACACAGCAATCTCAACAATCCTGTGAGAACCCAAGTTACACCACTCAATCCTGCCCAGATTATACACCTCCAGTGGCTTTTCATCTCACACAGAAGCCAGAATCCTCTGATGGTCTCCAGGTCCTGAAGGATCTGGCCAGCCACACTGGCTCAAGCTCAAACTGGATCAAACTCATTGTTGGCCCCAAGGCCTTTGCACCTGTTCTTCTTCTGGAAATTCTATTCCCCGAGACATCCACAGGACTCAACTCCCTCCATGTTTACCCAAATGTCACTTAGGCCACCCCATCTGACCCTGCACTCTCCATCCTCCTGTCCTGCTGCCTTCTGCTCCATAGCATGATTATTATATAACAAGTAAAGTTGTCCATTTGTTTTGTCTATGCCCTGCTATGGTTTGGACATCCCCACCAAAGTTCAAGTTGAAATTTAATTGTATTAAACGGTGGGGCCTTTAAGAGGTATTAGATCATGAGGGCTCTCCTTCCATGAGTGGATTCATGCTGTTATCACTGAGGGTGGCCTGGTTATCCTGGGAGTTCAGCCCCTTTTGCTCTCCACCTCATACATGCACCTCCTCTCCACTTAACGCCCTCCACCATGCTGGGACGCAGCAAGAAGACCCTCACCAGAGGTAGCTGCTTGGTCTTGGACTTCCCAACCTCCAGAACTGTGAGCAGAACAATTCTCTTTTCTTTATGAATGGCTCACTCTGTGGAATTCTGTTATAGCAGCAAATGGACCAAGACAACCTCAGACTAGGCTCCAAGTTCTCTCTCTTGCACACATAGCGAGTATTTTCTAAATAGGCGATGAATGAATTCATTCTCCCTTCTGGGACCTGAGCCCTGATTGTCGTTCACTCTTGGTCCATGTGCTGTGGGTGGATGGACTCCACACCCAGCTCCAGGCAAGCAAAAGATCCAGGCCTGGAAATCAGAATATCCAGGACTATGGAGTACACCTGAGTGGGCTGTGCTCCATGTAGAGGGATAAAACCCTGCCCATTAGGCCACATGAGAGGAAGGGGCACCCTTTCCGAACTCACACCAAGGCACCTAGGAGGTAACCCTGGCTGTGACCAAGAAGAGAAAGTCTTTCCTCTGGGGTTCTTGCACTGGCAGATGGTGTCTCCCCACCAGCGAGGGAGGAGGACAGAGCAGCCCTGTGAGGCTGGGAGAAACAGACTGGGGTCTCCTGGATCCAGCTCCATCTGAGGCTGGCCCACTCTCAGGACTTTCTAGTTCTATGAGTCCATCCATTCCTTTTTTTGGCTTACATTTGTTGGAGTTGGGTTTCCTGGCCTTGCAGCTTCAGCCCCCCCATGTGACCCAGGGCTCAGGGTAGTGGGACCCCACAGGGCGGCCAGGAGCCCTGGTGAACCCTGTTTTTGAAATGAGCTTCACTGTGTTTAAGCACTCCATGCATGTGAAGGGCTGCTGGAGGTACTGGTGGGCTCTGGCCCCATCATGCTCTTCCTCTGCCCAGGGCTGCTCCCCTGGGAGTCCGGACCCCTCCCCAGAGCAGCCCCTGCCCCCCCCAGGGGTTGTCAGCACTCACAGCCCCTCTCTTTCAGCTGAGTGATTTTCTCCTTCCCCATTTCTCATCTTGAAAAATGACTAATTGAAGCACTTCATTTTCCTCCTGCAACTCAATTAATGTGGACGTGTTCAGTGCCAATGGGCGTGCCGTGGGAGGAAAGCCATTTATATCAATTAGAACAATAAACACGAGCCTTATGGCCCTGTGCAAACCCCGGGTGGAGGCTTTCTCAGAGAAGGGAGGCCCAGCAGGGAGGCCCAGGGGTAAATACCCCATTGAGAGCATCTGGGGGGTGTGGGATTTGGGAGCCATTAGAGTTGTATTGTGATGGCATTTTGGACAGGGCACGGGTCCTGACACTTCTCTTTCCTGCGAGGTCCCCAAGACAATGTGTCCAGGGAGCAAGAGAATTACCCACCACAGCCTCGCTGTCCGCAGAGCTGCTGTTCCCAACTTAGTGTAGACTCCACCACACCAAGCTGGAATGGGAAGCCTTTTCCCAGGTGTACCTGGGCCCCCCACATGCCCGACTAGGCTGAACTATCACCCAGCATGGGCTCCTGGATAATGACAACAGCTTCCTCCCTGGTCCCCGGTGTCCATCTGCACTTCCCTCAATCCTTGCCACCCTCTGCAGTCAGAATGAGATCTTAAAATGTACATCAAATCCTGCTACCATCCCTCCAGCTCGGAAATCTTTAATGGCTTCCCATTCCTCTTACAATAAAATCCAGACTCCCCACCATGGCCTCCAATACCCTGGGTGGCCTGACCCTGTTGACCTCTCAGACTCCCCTGGTTCATTCCACTGCAGCCACGCTGGCCTCCTCACTGTTCTTCCAACTCCCCCAGCTCATTCCTGCCCCAGGCCCTTTGCACCTGCTGTTTCCCACAACTTTTCTTTCTCATCTTTCCTGTCTCAGCCCAACCAACAGCTCCCATCACCACCACGCCCCAGGCTACAGCACTTCCTCAGCTGTCTTTTCACACCCATTGAAAACTAACTGTTCAGCCAGTGCCTGCTAAAAACCAGCCCCTCTCCATGGGCCAAATGCAGAATGAGCAGGACAAGCAAAGGCCTTCCCAGCATGTTCCTTGGGACCCATGGGACAGGTGAGATGCAGAAGACGCCCACTGTCTTAAATCAAGAACATCTGGTTTCTGAGGACTCAGTTCCTTCACATGATGAGGTACTGTGCGGGCGAGTCATGCAGAGAGTGATGTTTGCCGAAATCACAGTTTGATTTTGTTTTAACTAACATGCGAGAAATTCCTGAAAGGGGGGATACAGGTAGGACTAGAAAGAAAGAAAAAAAAACCCTGTCCTCTTGAGCTGACTCTTTATTTCAGGGAGAAATGGACAGCGACTGAGATACCTAAGCAAACATCAGGTGTTACAAGTGCTAAGGAAAAAATGAAGTACAGAATGAGTGCAGTTAGAAATTGGGTGGCTCAGCCTGTAATCCCGGCACTTTGGGAGGCTGAGGCGAGAGGATTGCCTGAGTCCAGGGGCTCAAGACCAGTTCGGACAACTTGGTGAGACCTCGTTTCTACAATAAATCACCAAAAACTAACCAGTCATGGTGGCGTGCGTTGGTAGTTCCAGCTACTTGGAAGGCGGAGGCAGAAGGATCATCTGAGCCAAGCAGATTGAGGCTGCGGTGGCCGTGAGCATGCCACTGCACTCCAGCCTGGGCAACAGAGGGAGATTTCAACTCAAAAAAAAAAGAAAAGAAAAAAAGAAATTGGGTGGCCAGGGTGGGCTTCACAGAGGAGGAGACGTGTAAGCCAAAACCTGAGGGGGCTGACACAGGGAGCCAGGTGGACACCCAGGGAAGAACTTTTCAGGCAGAGACAAACAAGGACAACATTGCACAGGGGACGAGTATCTGGATCAGCAAAGGAATGGGTGAGGAGGCCATAGCACCTGGGCAGAGGAGGCGAGGAACAAGTGCCAGGAACCAGGGTTGCAGAAGTGATGGGCAGATCACGCAGGGCCTTATGAGCCCCTGAAAGGACTTCTGCTTTTTGCGGAGTGAAGTGGGCACCATGAAGGACTCTGGGCCAGGGAGGGAATGGTTGGACTTAGGTTTTCACAGGACCCCCTCTGGCAGTAAGTGGGGAATGGACTATACAGACTGAGGGAAGAATGAAGCAGAGTGGTGAGGGGCTACCCAACAGTCCAGGCAAAACGCCCTGTGGAGACCAAAGTAACTCCTTCTTGGATATTTGTGCTCCATGTTGCCTTCTGATGAACCCCAGTTCCGGGAAGGCTTCTAAGATTTCCAATTGATCTATGGCTCCTTGTGTCGGAGCAGGCACTTTCTGTAAATCCTGCCCTTAGGTCTAGCAACCTTGACATTATGGGACTTCAATTGTCCTCCACATAGCTTCCGAATCCCCCTGCCCCCTGGTACGTGAGCCCAGGCTTTGGGGATGATTGTGCATGGATCCACCATCTTATCTCACCACCGCCCAAGACAGACATGGCATCTGTTCCTAAGTCCCAAGTAAACATTTCTTTTTGATAAACTGGATTTGCCAACCTCTTTCTTTGACCTCTAGCCTCCTTGGACTTTGGGGATAGACTTGCATAGACCTGTTCACATCTGCAGAGGGGGAGGGGCAGAGGAGGGGCCAGGCCGGGTTTCTTGCCCTTGATCCTAAAGGATTCTTGGGAATTAGATAGTGGGAGGGGGGGGAGGTCGAGAGAGGCCCAGCGTGCAGGGACCTCATAGCAGTATGTATTTGCTTGCCCACTCATACATTCATTCACTCTGGAAACCATTCATTCCAGACCAACGAGAGGCTTTGAATGCAGGTGGACCTAGATTCCATTTACGCTTCCCCCACTTCCTAGCTGGGCATCTTAACCTCTCTGGGCCTCAGTCTACACATCTGTAAAATGGGGCATGCAACACTGAAAGTTCAACGAGACCATGCGTGAGGACACAGCTCAGAAAAGAGCAGACCGGCAACACGCTGTAGACTGTTATTCCTCCCTCCCTCCCTCCCTTCCTCCACCCCTTCCTCCTGCCTCTTGTCTCTGTCTTACCTGATGAGACTGTAAGTGCCAAGACAGGAGTGATTTTTATTTTTATTTTATTTTTTGTAGGGACTGGGTCTTGCTATGTTGCCCAAGTTGGTCTTGGACTCCTGGCCTCAAGCAATCCTCCCACCTTGGCCTCCCAAAGTGCTGAGATCACAGGCATGAGCCACCATGCCTGGCTCTGATTTTAATCTGTTTCTTGTTTTCAGCGTTTTACCCCTGGTGCCGAGATCGGTACTTAGAACCTTGCTTGGCACAGAGTGGGTGCTATATAAGGATGTACTGAATGGATGAACTCTCTTGAGTCCAGAGTAGATAGAAGTCACCGCCTCAGGGGTGGGAGGTGGGAGGAATGCAGATCCAAGTGGCAGCAACAAATGTGTCTCTGGGGAGCTGGATGGTGAGGCAGGAAGCCACACATCACCAGGCCTCCTACTAAATCCTAAGAGGCCCAGCAGGTGAGCACTAATGAAATGTTTAATGTTTTTTCTAGCTCATGTGCAAGTTTGAGGCCAAATATATGGTCTAGAGAGAGTAGTATTTTTAATCTGCTCTATGTAACTTTTTATTATATTGGGGCCCGTCGTGTAATCAACGCACTCTTTTTCTTTAGTGTGGCTGGGAGCATATTTTTATGATGTTCAGTTTATGAAGATCTACCAAGGCAGCTCTCCCTGGGAGTTTGGTGGGGGCTGGGGGATAGCTGTGTCCCCGAGTGACAATGCAGCCTTTTGATTTCATGAGCTGTCACCTGGTTGCACGTCAGCTGCTCATGTGTGGGATTCACTGAACCCCAGACAGCCCATGAAGGAGGGTCCTGGACTGTTTCCATTTTACAGGTGAGGAATCTGGAAGCAAAGGGCCTGGGGTTTCTCTCAAGGTCAGATAGCTCTTAAGACCAAATCTGCTCTTCACCTCCGCTGCACCCTGACTGACTGCAAAGCCCAGGCTTGGCATTATTTTTTGTCTCTGTCCTGGGCCAGATAAATTATTTCAAAACGGCCTCCTAAACTCTAGAAAAAGAAGCAAAGCCGGCATGAATAGATATTTTAATGTCTGTGCTGGCACCGGTGTTAACTTTGTGTCATATTTGTGGTTCTAGAGAGTTATATTGCTAATGTATATGCATATATTTTTATTATATCAGGGGTCCTTGATGCAATGTGTTTTATAAGCTTTGGAAGTATAATTTCATTACCTTTAAATATTTACAGAGTTTAAAGTTGTAACTTTCCTTTTATGGCATGGTGTGACATACTGTGGTCCTGTATGTGATATGTTTGACTGAGTCCTTGGTTAGGAGAAAGCCCTGGGACAGCCCTGGGCCTTTGGGGAACCCAAAAATTCCAGTGTTCTGAGGACCTGGGAGGAGGCCCTGGGGAGGAGGGAGGACACTCTGAGGGGAAAGATACTACAGAGGGCAGCGGGACTGCCTCAGGGGTCAGAGAGAACCCCAGGGGCCCAGAGGAGACTCTGGCAAGAGATGGGGCAGGTGGGGCCTTGGAAGGGGAGGTATGCCAGTGAGGCTTCCCCAGTGAACCCACCTGATATCATCCACCCTGCCTGTGGCCATCTGAGAAGTTTCTTTCCCCCTGAAGATGCCGTGGTCGATGTCGCCAAGCTCCAAGTCACTCAGGTTTCAACCTGTTGTTTCTTCCACCCATCTTCCAGACACTGCTGGAGTAGAGAAATGAGAAGGACAAGTCATAAGTCCATCTGGCTTGGCTGACCCTCTGTGTAGAGGAGGGAGAGTCTGGATGAATACCTCGGTCTAATTCGGCAGGCGTGGGAGAGGCATAGGGTGGGCATTGATTCCTTGGGGGGGCACCAATTGAAGCTCCTCCCAGGAAACTCCATCGTGTAATGAGACACAAGAATCCCACCTCAGGAAAGAGATGGGGGGCGGGGAGGGGTGTCCATGTCCAGGATGTGTGAGTGTGATGGATGAGGGTATGATTGTGTGCTAGGCGCACACTATGTATTCAGTGATTCCTTTAGTCAGTTACTCATTACCGAGCACCTACTATGTGCCTGGGATTGTCTTGAACTCTTGAGATCAGTAGCTAAAACAGCAGACAAGAGACAGATGGAACAGAGTACTGTACGCTCATAACCAAGAAAGAGAATGTTATGACATTTGTGTGATGAAAAAATAAAGTGTGACCCTTTCAGGATTCACCGGGAAGCACACGCCATAGACAGGAAGGTTGTGGAGGGCGGCCCTGACGAGGTGACTCCGGAAGCAGGCCCTGAGTTCGAGATTCAAGGCAAGTCGTCTGTGTGTGACACCACCCAGGAACACTGGAGTGGGTGTGGAGGGGCAGGAACAGCACCGATCTTGGGGCTGTCACCTCTGCGGTCGCCTGGAGCTCAGCTGCTGGGATCCCGGGAACCAGTCCAGAACCTGCGCCCTGCAGTGGCCCTGTGAGTCCTGCCAACACACACCCATCTCCCTCCAGGTGCAGTGAGGCCACTCCCCGGGGTATCAGCACCCTGGACCGCCAGCCACAACTCCCGAGCAGCGCAGCTCTGGGGACAGAGGATGCAGCTGGAGTCAGCCTGTGCCCTAGAAAGGACAGGACATGGCGGGCACTGCCGGGTCACCATGACACCTTTTCCTTTTATCCTCTCCCCAAGATTCTAAGATATGTTGATTTTTAAGAACAGCATCGACCGCTGACATTGAGGGAAGACTGTCCACCTGAGGCATGTCCACCACCGTATTCTGGTGGTGTGAGGTCACCACATCACACCTGCCAGTCTGCAACTGACACCCTTGCATTCGCTGTCCTCCCACATGTACAAGTGACCATCCGATGGTCCTCCCACTGTGGTCATGCTGAGAGATTTACATGTGGAAAACACCTTGTCAGAGAGCAGATAACATTGTATTAGAATGGCTGCTATTTTGCCGTCTAGCACAGGTAGAGCCTCCCTGGCCTTTATGAAATGGCGTGTGCTGTGCAGGTTATGTTATGTGTGAATTTCCTTTCTGAAAATTGTTAGCTGGATGCTAACAACCGTTTCTCATTTGAGGGCACTGGGGTGGGCAGGAGTCTTTGTATTGGGAGTCGGACCCCTTGTGTCTGAGGATGAAGTCTGGGGTGTTCCTTCTCTGGCCCCAGGGACTTGCAACCCTGACAAGAGGCACCCTGCCCGCGGTGCATCTGCCCGCTGAGCCTTCTCCAGTAGCAATCGATTGCGCCTGTTTCCCAGGGGCTCCCCCAGTGACCCCCAGGCCTGGCCCACCAGTCAACCTCTTCCCCAGGGAGGCAGAGGCTGGGGCGGGGCTAGGCTGCTGCCTTCTCCCTGCCCACCCTCTTTCAACAGGGCAGCCCCTGACTGGAGAGGCTGTCCTTTCTAGAGGTGTGGACCTGTCCTTTCTAGAGAGGAGGTGAGGCCCATCGTGGGCCACCTCTCAAGTGTGGGAGAAATGGAACTTTTGTTGCAAAATGCGACATAATCTTGGAGGCATTAGAGCAAGCTGGTGAAAGCACGGATTCTGGATCCAGGCTTGCACCCACTTCCTTCCAAGTGTGATTTGGTCAAGTTTATTTGAACACCCCGTGCCTCTGTTTCCTCATCTATGAAATGGGGTAATACTAGAATCTTTTCTTAATCTGGCTGGGGAGATTAAAAACATTTTCCCACAGTAGTCTTTAGACCAATGCCTGCCATGTTAACTATTATTATTTCTTAGAGTCCCTAATTTTTGCATGGTTAGTGGTAATGACCTCAGACAATTTGGGGTGACCTTTCCCTTTTCTGAGGCTTTATCTGGTTTCAGGTGGCAAACGTCTGAAGGGGTCAGGCAAGTGATCCAAATGTGTGACTTAGGATGGTGGGTGTGTTCAGCTCCCGCTAATTCTTTTGTGAGGGAAGAAAGGCCCTTTGGAGCTCAATCCTTGGCTTTTGAAAGAAGTCAGACCTTTCTGCGAAATTTCTTGATTTTCAAATATTGGTACAGGCCGACTTAGAAAGCATCGTGTGGGCTGGGCACAGTGGCTCAGCCTGTAATCCCAGCACTTTGGGAGGCTGAGGAGAGAGGAATGCCTGAGCCTGAGGGTTCAAGACCAGCCTGGGCAACTTGGTGAGACCTCACCTCTACAAGGCTGAGGTGGAAGGATCGCCTAAGCCCAGCATGTCGAGGCTGCGGTGGCTGTGAGCATGCCATTGTACTCCAGCCTAGGTGACAAAAGTGAGATTCCAACTCAAATTTTAAAAAGCACCATGTGGGCCAAACATAAAATGCTGTGGGACTGAGCTTGACCTTGACTTAAGGTACGGTAGGTAATTCTGTGTCTGGGCTTTGCTGCCTCTCTGGGCTCTCCTGCTGTGTTCAAGCCTACACACCCATTGGGGATTCTGGCCACCTCCCTGGGGTATTGGGCACAGGGCACTTCTTCAGTCTTCCCAAGCTTTGTTGTGTCTCATACAAAAGTGCAGAGGTCTCCAGATCAGTGAGACAGGAACAAGGCATGACCATCCACCCACCCATCTACCTACCCACTTACTCATTCACCCACCTACCTATTTATCTGTCCACATTCACCCTCCCACCCGTCCATCCACCTACTCACCTACCCATCCATCCAAGCACCCATCCATCCACCCATCCACCCATCCATTCACCCACCCATCCATCCAAGTACCCACCCACCTGTCCATCCACCCACCCATCCATCCAACTACCCACCCACCTACCCATCCACCCACTCACTCATTCACCCATCTTCCCATCCATCCACCCACCCACCCCTCCAACTACCCATCCACCTATCCATCCATCCATCCCCTATTCATCCACCTTCCCATCCATCCATCCATCCATCCATCCATCCATCCATCCATCATTCCACCCGCCACCCTTCCATCCATCCTCCCACCACCTCTCCATCTACCCACCCACCCATCCACCTACTCATCTACTCATTCATCCACTCACCCATCCAACTACCCACCCACCTGTCCATCCATCC
>NW_007258213.1:1125498-1126450 GCF_000164805.1 Carlito syrichta | reverse complement strand
GAGTCTCGACCCCGCGGGTTCAGGCAATCCACTCACCTCAACCTCCCAAAGGCGCGGGATTACAGACTGAGCCACCGAGCGCAGCTGGCTTCTTATCTTTTTAAAATTAAAAATTTTTTAGTAAAAATAGGGTCTTGGTATGTTGGCCAGGCTGGTCTCAAACTCCTGGCCTCAAGTGATCCTTCCACCTTGGCCTCCCAAAGTAAGCCACTACTCCCAGCCTCCAACATTCTCTTCTTTATTCTGCTCTTTTTGGAAGACACATCTCCCAGTCTTGGTCAGTTTTCCCCATGTACATTTAACAGTGGGATCCAGACACTGGCCTTAGCTCAGGGGGTTAAGGAAGTAAATAAGGCAGGGCTGCCAGCCCCTAAGGAGCCTCTGCTTGGTGAGATCTGACCCTGCTGGGGGTGCGGGGGTGCTTTGCAGCAAGAGTAAGTGCTGGGCTGGTCCTTCCGGGATGAACCCTGAGAAGGAGGAGACAGGTGTCCCAGGTAGAGGGGACAATATGGGCAGTCACAGCGGGACCCAGGGCTGATTGCTTTGGGACTGTGACCCCAGAGAAACTTTCTCTGCCCCTCTGTCACTGGCATGGTGTCCCTCCCTCTCAGGTGGTCTGAGCCCCATTTACCATCAACATTTAGCATTGAAGAACAGTGAGCAGCCCCATGGGTCACCAAAGTGCCCCTTGTATGGTGCAGTCCTACTGGCTACTCTTCTCGCTGCCTGCTGGTATCTTGCAAGAAGAGTCGTCAGTCAAAGCCCAGTGAACGCCCACTGTTTCCCAGGTGGACATGTTTCCCCTACAGACTCAGAGCTTACAGTTGCAGAGATGAGCCTGGCTCGATGGCTAAGCCTGTAATCCCAGGCCTTGGGAGGCTGAGGTGAGTGAATTGCCTGAGCCCGCAGGTTCAAGACCCACCTGGACAACTTGGCGAGACCTCATCTCTAC
>NW_007258213.1:1123136-1125380 GCF_000164805.1 Carlito syrichta | reverse complement strand
GAGACTCCAACTCAAAAAAAAAAAAAAAGTTGCAGAGATGGGAGGCACAAATCTCCCAAGTGGGTTGTGGGATACTTAGTGGAGTGACTCCTCTGCCCCTGGTTCCTCGACCGAGGAGCTGTACTTGTGGGGACACAGCATCACCTTCAAGCTGCATCTGTCACCACAGGCTGAGATCACTGGGGCTGCAGCCCTGTGTCCATGGCCACCTTCCTTTGCTGTAAAGGGGGCACCTTGGGGTCCTGGATGTGTATGTCACACACCAGAAACCCTTGCAATGTGGTGCCGCCCCTGTGACTGCAGGCCAGGTGGAGATGCCCAGAAGTGTGCAATGAGTGAGGGCTTGTCCAGAGCTGAGGGGGAAGCGCTGGCTAGAGCCGTCCCATGGCAGGAGGGAGTCTGAGTTTGAGGGAGCCTGAGCAACTCTGGGTTTGTGCCCTGGAGCTGTCAGATTGAGGCAGGGTGTGGGGATACACAGCTTGCCGTCAGAGTGTGGCGCCCACTCCCACCCCATCTCCCTCCTGGCCGGGAAACCTCCCTGCCCCTGGTTCCAACTCCTGTCCTGCTGCTGTTAGCGCAGAACTGTTCAGCTTGCCATCCAAGCTTCCTCCTGCTAGGTGAACAGAGAGAAGAAGCAGGTGACCGCTAGGGGGCGTGCTGGCCTCATGGATGACCGAGCTCGGCCAGCTGCGCTCTATTCCGCAGCCCTGCAGCCCTGGGTTGTACCTGGTCAGCCCTGTCCTCCCCATCTGCCTGGTCCTGCAGGCCGGACAGTGCCAGAGCAACCTCAATGCCACTCTGAACCCTGGCTGGGACCGGGTCCGTGTGTCTCTTCTCGAAGCTCGGTGGGGAGGGAGCAGCGCTTTTGCCAGGTGTTTCTCTGGCCCCTCATCTCTTGAGATCCTCTCTGTCTCTCCTGTCCTGCCTCTTGCTGTTCTGTTTCTCTCTGTCCTTGTCTTCTCACTGTTTTCCCTGTCCCTCGCTGCCCCCTTTGTCTCTTGCTCCTCCTCGCCATCCTCTCACCTGTCTCTGTCCTCTGTCTCTAAGTGTCCTCTCTTTGTCCCTCGCTGCCCCTGTGCTTTCTCTGGCTGTTGTCATCTGTCTGATCACCACCTGTCTCTCAACAGCCCCCTGAACCTGAGTCTGTGGAGGGCAGCAGTGTTGAGAGCCAGGCCCTGGAGAGTGCCTACCTGACACATGCAGGTGCTCGTAAACTTCAACTGGGAAGGCTTTGCCAGGGAGGCACCTGGGGGGTCCTGCTGAGGTACTCCAGGGAGGCCTGGCTTCCAAGGCCCTCTGGACAGGCTCTGCCTGGTCCAACTGCACACTTGACCACTGCCCCCTCCGTTCTGCCTCCTCCCTCCACATCATGTACTAACAAGCTCCCTCTCCACATCTTTGCTCAAGCTGTTCTACCTTCCTTGGATGACTTTCCCTTCCCAGTGCAAGCTCTGCTTGTCCTTTGAGGTTCAGCACAGGTCGGAATCATCCTCCCACCCACCCACAGTTTCCCATGACCACCCCTAGGCTGCAGAACTCAACACTTAGCCCTGAGTTCAGCAGGAGCGGGCACTAGTGGCTCATCCTGCTGGAATTAACTTGGTTTTCCCCTCCGTTTTATTTTGTTTTTGAGTTGGGTTCTCACTTTGTCACCCAGGCTAGGGTAGTGGCACAATCATGGCTCACTGCAGCCTCAACTTCCTGGGCTCAGATGATCCTTCCACCTCAACCTCCTGAGTAGCTGGGATTATAGGCACATACCATCATGCCCAGCTAATTTTTTTTACCTTTTGGAGCAATAGGGTCTCCCTGTGTTGTCTAGGCTGGTCTCGAATTCTTGGGCTCCAGTGATCTTTCCGCCTCAGCCTCCCAAAGTGCAGGGATTACTGGCGTGAGCTACTGCACTTGACCTTATTTTGTTTTTAATTAACTTTATTTTCTAGAACAACCTTAGGTTTATATAAAAATTGAGCAAATAGTAGAGAGATTTTTCTATATGTCTCATCCTACCTCCCTCAGTTTCCCTGTTATGAAGGTCTTGCATTGGTGTAGTGCATTGCTATAATAGATGAACTAACACTGACACATTCTTGTTTTTTTTTGAGTTGGAGTCTCACTCTGTCGCCCAGACTGGAGTGCAATGGCACGCTGCCGGCCACCGCAGCCTCAACCTGCTGGGCTCTGGCAATCCTTCCGCCTCAGCCTTCCAAATAGCTGGAACTACAGACATGCGCTACCATGCCC
>NW_007258213.1:1092959-1123041 GCF_000164805.1 Carlito syrichta | reverse complement strand
TTTTTTATTTATTGTAGAGATGAGGTCTCACCAAGTTGCCCAGGTGGGTCTCAAACCCGTGGGCTCAGGCAATCCACTTACCTCAGCCTCCCAAAGCACGGGATTACAGGCTGAGCCACCGAACCTGGCTGAAACATTCTTGTTAACTAGAGGGTTCACTCTATGTTGTATGTTCTATGACTTTTTTTTTTTTTTGAGTTGGAGTCTCACTCCGTTGCCCAGACTGGAGTGCAGTGGCACGCTCCCGGCCACTGCAGCTTCCACCTACTGGGCTCCGGCAATCTTTCCGCCTCAGCCTTCCAAGTAGCCAGAACTACAGGCACGCGCTACCACACTCGGCTAATTTTTGATTTATTATAGAGATGAGGTCTCGCCAAGTTGCCCGGGCGGGTCTCGAACCCACAGGCTCAGGCAATCCACTCACCTCGGCCTCCCAAAGTGCTAGGATTACAGGCTGAGCCACCGAGCCTGGCCTCTATGACTTTTGAGAAATATATGATATCGTGAATCCACCACTAATGTGTTATATGAATAGTTTCATTGTCCTAAAAGTCCCCTGTCCTGTCTTCCACCTAAATACCTAAATATTAAATAGTACTTATACACACACACACACACACACATTTAAGAGATGGTATCTATGTATTACTTTTAGTTGACCATAATCAGAAGTGTTTGGATGCTGATGGTAACCTCTTTGAGCACCTCTTGTAATTGTAGAAGGCAAGTGCGACTTGTATTCATCTTTTGTTATTGGTGTCTATTGAATATTACAATTTTATTTGTTTTTTTTTTTTGAGTTGGAGTCTCACTCTGTCACCCAGACTGGAGTGCAGTGGCCGCTCCCGGCCACCGCAGCTTCGACCTGCTGGGCTCCGGCGATCCTTCCGCCTCGGCCTTCCAAGTAGCCGGAATTACAGGCATGCACTACCATGCCTGACTGATTTTTTTTGATTTATTGTAGAGATGAGGTCTCGCTGCCCAGGCGGGTCTCAAACCCGCGGGCTTAGGCAATCCACTCACCTCAGCCTCCCAAAGGCATGGGATTACAGGCTGAGCCACCGAGCCCGGCGAATATTACAATTTTAATACAGTTTTTTCCTTTCTTAAAATGTATATACGTTTTTGGCGCCCTCTGTAGTTATCCCTTCCTCCCTCTCCCCAAACCACTAGTAAGCGCTGATCTTTTCGCTGTCTGTAGATTTGCCTTTTCCAAAATGTCATGTAGTTAGAATCGTATAGGACATAACCTTTCCAGATTGGCTTCTTTCACTTAGCAATATATATTTAAGCTTCCTCCATGTCTTTTTGTGGACTGATAGCTATTTTTCAAAACACATATCCTGAAATTTACCATCTTAACCATTTTTAACGTACAGTAGTGTTAAGTATATTTACATTGTCGTGAAACAGATCTTGAGAACTTTTTCCTCTTGCAGAACTGAAACTCTATACCCATTAAACAATAGCTCCCCTTCACCCCACCCTCTGCACAGTAACCATTCTACATTCTGTCTATGATTTGACTACTTTGGATGCCTCTGGAAGTAGAATCACATACTATGTGTACTTTTGTAACAAACTTATTTCACTTAGCATAATGAAACATTAAATCCTTGAGGTTTGTCATCTTACAGCATGGGACAGTTTCCTTCCCTTTTAAGGCTGCATAGTGTTCCACTGTATGTGTACACCAGGTTGTGTTCATCCATTTATCTTTTCAGTGGCCTCTGGGGTTGTGGTTCTACCTCTTGGCTATTGTGAGTAATACTGCTGTGATCGTGGGTGTTCAAATATCTCTTCATGACCCTGCGTTCAATTATTTTGGATACACACCCAGAAGCGGGGTTAACTGGCCCGTATGATAGTTCTATTTTTTTTTTTTTTTTGAGGAGTTGCTCTACTGTTTTCCATGGCAGTTGTACCGTTTTATAATCCCACCAACAGTGTAAAAGGGCTCTGACTTCTCTACATCCTCACCAGCGCTTACTTCCTGTATTTTTGACATAGTAGCCATCCCAGTGGATATGAGCCAATATATCTCACTGTGGTTTCAATTTGCATTTCTTTGATGTTTAGTGATGTTGATTGAACACTTTTCATATGCTTGTTGGCCATTTGTATATTTTCTTTATAAGAATGTCTATTCAAGTCTTTCCCCATTTTAAAATTGGGTTATTTGATTTTTATGTTGTTGAGTTGTAGGAATTTTTTAAATCTAATATTCTGAATATTAACCTCTAATCAGATACAAGATTTGCAAATATTTTGTCCTATTCTGTGAGTTGCCTTTTCACTCTGTTAATCTCTCTCTCTCTTTTTTTTTTTTTTTTTTTTTGAGTCAGGGTCTCACTTTGTTGCGCCCAAGCTGTAGTGCAATGACATGATCACTGCAGTCTTGACCTCCTGGGTACAGGTCATCCTTCTGCCTCAGCCTCCTGAGTAGCTGGGACTTACAGGTACATGCTACCATGCCCTGCTAATTTTTTGTAGAGACGAGGTCTGGCTATTTGCCTGGGCTGGTTTTGAATGCCTGGACTCAAGCAATCCTCTTGCCTCAGCCTCCCAAAGTGCTAGGATTACAGACGTGAGCCACTCACTGTGCCCAGCCAGATTATGTCTTTGAATGAACAAAAGTTTCTAAGTTTGATATAGTTCCATTTGTCTGTTTTTGCTTTTGTTTCTTGTACTGTTAGTGTCATATCCAAGAAATCATTTCCAAGTTCAATATCATAAAGCTTTTCCCCTGTTTTCTTTTAGGAGTTTTATGATTTGGGTTCTTAGGGTTTTTTTGTTTGTTTGTTTTTGAGTTGGAGTCTCACTCTGTCATCTAGGCTGGAGAGCAGTGGCACACTCACGGCCACCCCAGGATCGACCTGCTGGGCTCAGGCAATCCTTCCACCTCAACCTTCCAAGTAGCCAGAACTACAGGCACGTGCTACCATGCCCAGCTCATTTTTAAAAATTATTATTGTAGAGACAAGGTCTTACCAAGTTGCCCAAGCTGATCTCGAGCCTGCGGGCTCAGGCAATCCACTTGCCTGTGCCTCCCAAAGTGCTGGGATTACCAACTGAGCCACCGAGCCCATCCTTAGGTATTTCAACTCCTCTAGGTAAATGCTTAGCAACACAATTGCTGGATATAACAGTATATTTAGCTTTCCAAGAAAGCTCCAAACTGTCTTCCAAAGTGGCTGTACCATTTTTTATTCCCACCAGACATTAGTAAGAGTTCTTATTGTTCCGCATCCTTGCCAGCATTTGGTATTGTCGGTTTTTTGGATGTTAACCATTATAATAGGTGGGCAGTGGAATCACATTGCTTTGTTTTTGTTCTGAGTCGGAGTTTCACTCTGTAGCCCAGATTGAAGTGCAGTGGCACACTCTTGGCTACTGCAGCCTCAACCTGCTGAACTCAGGCCATTCTTCTCCCTCAGCCTTCCAAATAACAGGAGCTACAAGCACGTCACCATGCCTAGCTAATTTTTTTGATTTATTGTAGAGATGAGGTCTCACCAGGTTTCCTAGGCTGGTCTTGAACTCCTGGGCTCAGGCAGTCCTCTTGCCTTCATATCCCCAAGTGCTGGTGTTATAGGCATGAGCCACTGCATCTGGCCCTCCTTGTTTTAAATTGTATTTCCCTAATGAAATGTGATGTTGAGCATCTTTTCATATGTTCATTTTCCATCTCTGTGCCTTTTTGCCCTCCTCACCCTCTCTGTTTATCTTTTTTTTTTTTGAGGTGTCAGTTCAGCTATTTTGCCCATCCTTTAATTGGGTTGTTTGTTTTCTTGTTGTTGAGTTTTTTTGTGTGTGGTTTTTTTTTTTTTTTTTTTTGAGTTAGAGTCTCACTCTGTTGCCCAGACTGGAGGGCAGTGGCCGCTCCCGGCCACCGCAGCCTCAACCTGCTGGGCTCCAGCGATCCTTCCGCCTCAACCTTCCATGTAGCCGGAATTACAGGCATGCGCTACCACGCCTGGCAGATTTTTTGATTTATTGTAGAGATGAGGTCTTGCTGCCCAGGCGGGTCTCGAACCCACGGGCTCAGGCAATCCACTCACCTCAGCCTCCCAAAGGCGCGGGATTACAGGCTGAGCCACCGAGCCCGGCTTGTTGTTGAGTTTTAAGTGTTCTTTGTGGGATTTGGATGTAAATCTTTGATCAGATATGTGTTTTGCAAATTTCTTCTCCTAGTCTGTGGCTTGTCTTTTTATTCTCTTGATAGTATCTTTCACAGAAGTTTTCAGTTTTAAGGAAGTCCGCTTTATGAGATTTTTTCATTAATGGATTATGCTTTTGGTGTTGGATCAAGAAAGTCATTGCCAAACATAAGATCACCCAAATTTATAGGTTTTCTTTTATGTTGCCTCCTAGGAGCTTTTTGTTTTTTGTTTAGATTGGAAAATATGGATTGTTTGTAAGGTAAATTAGAGAGAGAGACACACACACACAAACACACACTCTGGGGGGACTGAGAAGGAAGGAGGTTCGCCTTCTCAAGGTAGAGGAGGAGCCAAAGCGTAGGACAACGTGGCTTGGCCATAGCTTAGCAAAATAATGGCCCTCCTAGGAGTTTTATAGTTTTGTGTTTGAGTTAATTTTTATTAAAGAGGTAAGGTCTATGTCTAGATTCTATTTTCTTTTTCTTTCTTTTTTTTGGTATATGGATGTCCAGTTGCTGTACCATGGTATTGCCTTTGCTCCATTTTCAAAGATCAGTTGACTAAATTAGTGCAGGTATTTTCTGGGCTCCCTATTCTGTTCCTTTGCTCCCCCACCCCCATATCGCACTGTCTGGATTAATGTAGCTTTATAGTAAAGTTGGGTAGTATCAGTCCTCCCATTTTGCTTTTCCATATTGTGTTGACTATTCTGGGTCTTTTGCTTCTTTGTAGAAACTGTAAAATCAGTTTATCAATATTTACAAAATAACTTACTGGAATTTTTATTGGGATTGCGTTGAATCTGTAGATAAAATTGGGAAGAACTGACATATTGACAACAGTGAGTCTCCATATGCATGAACATAGAATATCTATCCTTTTATTAAAACTTTGTTTTTCATTAGAATTTTGTAGTTTTCCTCATGTAAATCTTGTACATATTTTATTAGATTTATCACAAAGTACAGATAGTCTCTGACTTAAGATTTTTCGACTTTACAATGGTGTGAAACCAATACCCAACCACAAGGTTTCAGACTTTAGGCGCTAGGTATTCTTTGAACAAAGACTCTCTGCGCTGCAGTTTTGACTTAGGATATTTTCTTTTTTTTTTTTTTTTTTTTTGAGTTGGAGTCTCACTCAGTCACCCAGACTAGAGTGCAGTGGCCACTCCTGGCCACCGCAGCCTCGCTTGCTGGGCTCCAGTGATCCTTTCGCCTCAGCCTTCCGAGTAGCCGGAATTACAGGCATGCGCTACCACGCCCAGCTGATATTTTATTTGTTGTAGAGATGAGGTCTCATTGCCCAGGTGAGTCTCGAACCCACAGGCTCAGGCGATCCACTCACCTCAGCCTCCCAAAGGCGCGGGGTTACAGGCTGAGCCACCGAACCCGGCTGGATATTTTCAATTTATAATGAACTGACTGGCTTATTGGGCTGTAACCCCATTGTAAGTTGAGAAGCTTCTGTATTTCAGATTTTTGGTGCTGGTACAAATGATGTTGTTTTTAATTTCAATTGTTCATGGTTTTTCAATATATGAAAACAGGAATCTGTGCTGCTTGAAGCAGAGTAGAGCTATGCTAAGATGTAAAAGGAAAAGGTAATCAGCCTCCACCTTCCCCACCCTCAGTACCCAGCATCATTAACACACTGGCCTATGGTAGTCAAGATTCTTTTCCTTGATCAGTAAACTTGCAAAATGTTTAGTACCTACAACCATTGTATATCAGTAAAGACAGACCACACGGGGTTGTAGTCACACATAGTGATTTTTGTTTATTTTGACCACAGTAGAATCACACAGTGTCATGGTACTCTGCAACTTCCTTTTTGCACTTAACAATTTATTGTAGAGAAGAGGTCTCACCAAGTTGCCTAGGCTGGTCTCGGATCCCTGGGCTCAGGCAGTCCTCTCACCTTCGTGAGTGCTGGGATTACAGGGATGAGCCACTGTGCCCGGCATGGACATTTCATTTCATTACGTTTTTTTCCTTTTTTGTCTGTTTCCATCCCCACTTTTGGGAAATCTAATTAGTAACTGTACTGAATGGATGGTTGGAAGATGTAAGCTCGTCTTCCTGGTTAGACCCTAAATTCTTTAAGTGCAAGAATGTTGTTGTTAGGTGAGTCCTCGGGGCTGGGCCTAGCACAAGGCTGAACATACATGAAGCAGCTGATAGCCTAGAGTTTGTCTCTGGGCCTCCATTTATCTGTAAAGGGGTCAGGGTGGTAGCACCGCTTCATCATGTGTTTAACATGCCCGGCGTATAGTGGGTTTCAAGAAAGTGAGCTTTCTCACTGAGTTTACTTTTCTGGGGGAAATGAGCAGGAAGGAGGAGCGTGTCCTCCGTGGTTAGGAAGAGGAACCAGGCTGGGGAAGGGCCCCCTGCTGTGTTATGGGAGCCCTGTGTACTGAAAACCAGCGGATAAGAGCCCAGGTTGGGGAGACCGAATGACCCCAGGGACCCTTTGGCCCTAATTGCCTTGTTTCCTCCTCTGCTTTTCCAGGACAAGCAGCTGCGGATCTTTGATCCCAGAGCAAAGCCTCAGACTGCTCAGGTGAGTTGTGTGGGAAGTTGGGCTGGGCTGAAGCCTCTGCTCTGGCTGAGGACCCAGTGGCTCCAGCAGATAGAGGTGCAGGGGAAGCCTCAGGCTCCTGGAAGATGTGTCTGTGACACTTGGAGTCCCCGGAGGTGGGCTGCTGCTGCTTGGGAGCTCTTCCTGGGAGGTGTGTTCTGGCTCTTGGGAGGGCCTAGCTTTGATCACGGGTAGGAAAGAGCCAGGCTGCCCACAGGCTTTCTGCCCTGCTACTTCAGGCAGGTAATTTGAGATTCTGACTGCCTTCCCTCTTTTGAGACCCTCATTCCCCCACCTCTCACTTTCTGGCACAGTCAGCAGAGACCAGCTGCAGAGGAAAAAGAAGCAGCCCCCACCCCCTGCACCCCTGCATCCCCGCCCTTGCAGCCATACCCGCAAGACTCAGAGACTCAGTGTGTTTGGGTTTGTGTCTGTGCATGGGGTGCATGTGATCAATTTAGTTCCCAGGGGGGAACTGGGTTCATGCCACAGGCATCGAGCCACCAGGGAGTCATTAATTCAGCATCCAGGCAGGAGCTAGCAGGACCCAGTGCTCAGTACTAGGCATAGGATATTGAAGAGCCAGACACAGGGCTCTGCCCTTGGGGTGATTGCTGCAGGGTTTGTCTTGCTAGGATGGCTTACTGCTTCCCTGAGCAACTGGCTTTGGAGCTGAGGTCTGCCTAAGTAACAAGGGGCAGATGGCCTGAGGTGGGATAAGCTTATCCCAGGAGTCTGTGTGAGGGGCGGGGTGGTGGGGAGGCAGGCCCATAGGGAAGAGCCTGTCACTGGACTGTGGGAAGCCATTAGAGAGTTTCAATTAGGAAAGATGAGTGGATTTATATTTCTACAGAGAGCTTTCTAGAAGCTGAGAGGCTTCTTTCTGGAAGAAGGTAGATTCAGGGTTCTGCTGCCATTCTGGGGAAGCACTCCCCAGCAAAGACCCAGGCCCATCATAGAAACACTCCTCCTCATTTCTAGGACCCGTTCCTCATGCAGGGTCAGGGGTAAACCACCAGCCTAACCCAAATAGTGGTATCCTGGGAGCCCCTGAGCCCCCTATACCACCCATACTCAGAAACCCTGTCACATAGTAAATGGCAACTTTTTGGCCAAGAAGGTGCAGTCAGTTCACTTCTGTCTGACTGAAGACAGAAAGGAGGCCTGTTTGACAGGTGAAATGAGCCTGGCAGAGGGTTTTGGTCATGCCCTGGCCATGCTTCCTGGTGAGGCTGGCTGACTTCTTCATCCCGCCAGACCTGGGCCCGGTGGCTGGTGGCCGGTGGCTATTTGAGTCTGGAGGCAGTGGTGGGTGTAGACAGTAGTCTCACTCAGTAGCTTTCTTTGGCTAACCTCCACGCTTTGCCAGGAAGCAGGTACCAGGCTCAATTTGGAGGAGTGAGGGGCACCCCCTCTCTCTGCGCTCTCAGCTTGTCCTCTCCCCCAGAGCCCCAGGGCACTGCTGGGCACCCACGCTCCAGGCCCTGAGTGGGCACGGGCTCTGAGCTAGCTCCCTGGGTGAGTGTGTTCTTCCTTCTCTCCCCTCTGCCCCCTCCTTCCAGCCTTCCTCCTCCTCTCTCTCCCCTCCTCATCCAGCAGGGCTGGGGTGGTGATTGATGCCGAGGTAGGGATGGAGTGGCGGCTATCCAAGGGGTTCCCGGCTCCTCCTTGTTCTGGAGCGAGCCCTCCTGAGGGGGCTGCTGGACAAGGAGACCTGGGAAGAGCGTGGGTGGCTGCCCCACTCCCAGCTGCGGACTGAGGTCTGTGCATGGTCCCGTGTGGAGACAGTGGGCCTGGAATGCTGCCCTCCTCGTGGCCCTGCCCCCACTTCCGCCCAGGGCATCTGGCCCACACCTGGCTTCTATTAGGAAAACCGCTGCTGGCAGCCAGGGCCGGTGTGAGCTGAGGGGCCAGCTCCAGGAGAGGCCTTCTGGGAGCAGCCTCTCTTTCTCAGGAAACCCTCCTTCCTACCTCGTTGGGGGTATGGCTGGGGTGTCAGGGAGGGCCTGCCATCCATCCAACCTTTGTTCCCTCTGGGTCTCTCCTCACCTGAGCCTAGAGGTAAGGGAGGGCCCAGGAGTCCTCTGTTCAGGGTCTTTGAGCCCTGCCTTTGGCAACCTGAGTGTAGATCAGGGACCCCTGGGGGCTCCCTCCTGTTACACCCTCTACTGAGTTTATTTATTTATTTATTTATCTATTTTTTGAGTTGGAGTCTCTGTCACCCAGGCTGGAGTGCAGTGGCATGCTCATGGCCACCACAGCCTCAACCTGCTGGGTTCAGGTGGTCTTTCTGCCTCAGGCTTCCAGGTAGCTGGAACCACAGGCACATGCCACCACACCTAGTTAATTTTTTGATTTATTGTAGAGACGAAGTCTTGCCATTTTGCTCAGGCTGGTCTTGAACCCCTGAGCTCAGGCAATCCTCTCGTCTCTGCCTCCCAAAGTGCTGGGATTGCAGACTTGAGCCCCCATGCCTGGCAGCCTACTGAATTTTTAGAGTGCATGTGTGGCCATGTGTTATGTCCCAGGCACTTCCTTTGAGGTAGGGAGGGTCAAATTGGAACCAAGATTGGTTCCTTTGCTCCAGGGTCCCACTGCAGACTCAGGTTGGCTTGTGTGACTCTGGAGTCCCTGGGCCCTCTGTGCTGCCCCTTCCCTGTGCCAGACCCCAGGGAGGGGGTGCTGTGTGAAGACCTAGAGCTGAGGCTGTTCCTGGGAGGTTGCAGTAGCAAGTGGCCAGGCATCAGGTGTCTCAGGCAGGAGGAGGCTGGAGCAAGCCCTCTGACCTCCAGCACAGGCAAGTGACCCTGTGCCTGCCGAGTGCCCCAAGGTGTCAAGCAGGCCTGGGGCGGCAGTGAGCCTCAGAGCCCAGCACTGATCCCAGGGAGGAGGGGCAAGTCTACCATAGTGGCAGGCCTCCTCACCCAGCCAGGGCTGCCCAAGCTGCCCTACCGCCCTGCTCCGCACAGGAAGCGTTGCCATGGTGACGGAGGGGTTGGCTGCGCCACAGCTGGAATGTTGGGCATGTACTCCCCCTGTGCCTTTGTGGGGCTGATGCTGCCTGGCCATAGCCTTCCTTTTCTTTCAGGACCAGGTGTGGGGGCCTTCTTTTGTGGGACTGAGGGGCGTGAAGCCCTCTCAGAGCTTTTCCACGAGCAGGATGCCCTGATGCCTGAACCTACGAGTCACTTTGCCTCTGAGCAGGAAACCCCAGGTGGCAGGGCTGGGGCTTCAGGGTAGCAAGATGCTGGATCCCATCTGCAGCCTCCTCCTGCCCCCACCCAGGAGAATGAGAATCTGAGGATCTGGGAGGAGGGCTCCTCATTGATGGTACACTGAGGCCAGTGAAGAACTTTCCCTTTTCTTTCCTCCTTTCTTTTATTTTTTAATTAAAAAAATTTTTTTAGAGACATGGTCTTGCTCTGTTGCCCAGGAGAGTGCAATCGTTGCTCACTGTAACCTCAAACTCCTGGACTCAAATGATTTTCCCATCTCAGCTTCCTGAGTAGCTGGGACTACAGCTGCACACCACCACACCTGGCTAATTTTTTTTCATTTTTTGTAAAGACCGCGTCTTGCCTTGTTGCCCAGGCTGGTCTCAAACTTCTGACTTCATGCGATCCTCCTGCCTTGGCCTCCCAAAGTGCTGGGATCACAGACATGAGCCACCTTGCCCAGCTCATTTTTTTTTTTTTTTTTTTTGAGTTGGAGTTTCACTCTGTCGCCCAGACTGGAGTGCAGTGGTCGCTCCCGGCCACCACAGCCTCCAACTGCTGGGCTCTGGCGATCCTTCTGCCTCAGCCTTCCACGTAGCTGGAACTACAGGTGCGCGCTACCATGCCCGGCTAATTTTTTGGTTTATTGTAGAGATGAGGTCTCGCCTGCCCAGGGGCTCAGGCAATCTACTCACCTCAGCCTCCCAAAGGCGTGGGATTACAGGCTGAGCCACCGAGCCCGGCTTTTTTTGTTGTTGGATTCTCACTCTGTCGCCCAGGCTGGAGTGCAGTGGCACACTCACAGCCACTCCAGCATCAACCTACTGGGCTCCGGTGATCCTTACACCGCAGCTTTCCAAGTAGTCAGAACTACAGGCGCGTGTTACCATGCCCAACTGAAACTTGCCATTTTTGGTACTGAAAATCACTCCAGTGCTCAAGGGCTAGAGGGGAGGGGAGGTATGGCCACTGAACCCCTCCCCCACCTGGAGGGCTTCCTGTGGCCCCTGGGCAAACCAAGCTGGGTGTGCCCACAGTGGGGAGTGGCTGGGCACAGCCTAAACTCTTTTTTTTTTTTTTTTTTTTTTTGAGTTGGAGTCTCACTCTGCCCACACTGGAGTGCAGTGGCACGCTCCTGGCCACCATAGCCTCGACCTACTGGAGTGGCCACCACAGCCTCGACCTGCTGGGCTCCAGCGATCCTTCCGCCTCAGCCTTCCAAGTAACTGGAACGACAGGCGTGCACTACCACACCCGGCTATTTTTTTATTTTATTGTAGAGATGAGGTCTCGCCAAGTTGCCCAGGCGGGTCTCGAACCCGTGAGCTCAGGCAATCCGCTCACCTCAGCCTCCCAAAGAGCAGGATTACAGGCTGAGCCACTGAGCCCGGCTACAGCCTAAACTCTTACCTGGTCTCAACTTCCCTGATGCCCTCCCTGGCCTGGGAGCGCGGATGGCTGAGCTGACTGCCCTGGAGAGCGGGACTCACCACCCACACCATTGTGCCCACAAGCCACCGT
Organism: Carlito syrichta; assembly: GCF_000164805.1. Taxonomy (NCBI): domain Eukaryota; kingdom Metazoa; phylum Chordata; class Mammalia; order Primates; family Tarsiidae; genus Carlito; species Carlito syrichta. Next base: position 1,111,562 of record NW_007258213.1, on the reverse strand, counting down.
CCCCCGGCAGTGTGAGTGCACCTAGATGTTCTCTGGAAAACGGAGTGTCTGGGAGCACCTGTTGTCCCGGGCTCCTCCTGGTCCTGTCTCTGGTACCTCCTATCTGTGACTCTGTGCAAGTCTGTTATGGCTGCGTGCCCTGGGTCCCTGTCGTCTTGGGTCGGTTGAGAAGAGAGTGGCAGGCCCAGCCCCCAGGGGCAGGGAGGCTCACATAGCCCACACCTGTGTTGCTGGGCCTGCTGGGCCTCTTTGGGTGATGACTTCCTCTCTCTGGGTCTCTGATTGCTCCATGTATGAAATAGAAGAGGAAGGTATGAGCCAAGGGACATCCTGTCCCTAGGCTGTGCATCTGGATGAAAAGCACTTGATGGCAGTCCTTGGGGTGCCTCTGGCCAGCATCTGCCTCCCTCACCCCCTCTTGCCGTCTGTGCTGGCCTCTCTGCTTCCGGTTTCCGACTCTTTGCAGACCCTAGTCCACCTACCTGGCTCATGCATACCAACCCTCAGGGCTTAGTTCAAATGTTAACTGACACTGACTTTCCTCACGTGGATTCCTGTTGCACCCTGTTATCCTGTAAAAAAAAAAAATGCACATTTGGCAGGCACAGTGGCTCACATCTGCAACTCCAGCACTTTGGAAGTCCTAGGCAGGGGGAATTACTTGAGCCCAGGGGTTTGAGACCAACCTGGGCAACATAACGAGACCTCATCTATGCAAAAAATCTAAAAATTAGTTGGGCATAGTGGCACACACCTGTAGTCCCAGCTGCTTGGGAGGCTGAGGTGAGCTGTGATCATCTCACTGCATTTTAGCCTGGGCAACAGAGTGAGACTCTGACCAAAAAAACAAACCAAAAAAACACATTTGATAGGTGCCAGATACCTTCCTGAGCACTCTGCAAGTGTTACCATTTACTCCTTGCAGCAGCACTCAAAAGTAGGTCCTGTTATGGTGCTTTTTTCAGATGAGCAAACTGAGGTACAGAGCCATTGAGTGACATCCTGGATTGTGGCCATGGGTGGGCAGTCTGAAGTTTGCCAAAACAGTCTGACTCCAAAACTGGCTTCCTTAACCTCCACATCCCTCCTTCATGGCTCTTAGAATAATGTGTAATGATTCAGTTATATCTGTTTGATCGACATCTGCCTCCCTGACATATATAAAGGCTTTGGGGACATTTTCTGTATTCTTCACAGGGTTGCCAGCGCCTAGTCTAGTGTGTGGCTTGAATATCCATATTGTGAGAGAACAGATGAATGAACAGCACTGCTTCCCCCAAATACTTGACCCTCTGTATAGAACTGTCCTGCCCCACTGCCAGCTCCTAGTACAGTTCTTGACATGTTTGTTGAGTGAATGCATGATGGATGTGTGTACAAGTTGGGAGCCATCTGGTGAGCTGCTTGCACAAGGGGTCTTTGCACACTGATGAGAGGTAGAAAGCCTAAATGACACTTCTGACCCACTCTTGGGTGTTGGGTGCAGGGCTGGCCAATGGTGTGGCCCTTGTCTTGACTCTACAGCCCCCCTTACGTGGAGTGAGGGGTGTGGGGTCCCGGTTCTCAGGCTCTAACTCTGACTTCCTGTGCTGGCTGTGGCCTGGTGGGAAGGGAGCAGTGAGAAAACCCCTTGAAGGACAGGACACGAGCCATTTTCGATGGTCTCCCACGCTGGGGTCACCCTCCGCGGACTGGGGAAGGGACCCAAGGTCAGCTCCTGGCAGGCTGCTTCCCTCCCTTGTTCATTCCCAAGGAGATCGTGAGAAGCTGGGAGGAAGCTGGCCATGGCTTGGGGTGAGCTATTTTTGGTAACAGGGTCCTTCGTCTCAGACATCTCAGGCTCTGGAGGCCAGGGTGACTGGGAGGGAACTGTTTGCATTTCCTCGCCCCCTTTGGCTTCCCCCTGCCAGGGCCTGGGGCTGGGCCCCGCCTCCGACACAAGCTTCTCTCTCTCCTTCCCGGACTGGGAGCACCGAGGGGCACAACCCTGCCCCCTCTGGAAGCTCCTGAGCAGGGCCCCAGCCTTGCCTCCTGCCAGGGGCAGCAGTAATCCTGAAAATCCCTTGTTTTGCACGGTGCTTTGCTGCAGGCCCCTGTCCTTCAACATGGCTACAGCCTGGGAAGTTGGTGGCACAGTAGGGTGAGCCCAGTACACACATGAGAAAAGCAAGGTTTCAAGAGGGTGTGGGGGTCCCAGGGTTTGCAGCTCTTGGGTGTGAGAAAGTGCCAGCGCCTTTAGCCCCCAGAGCTGTGGGAAAAGGGCCTGGAGTGGGGCAAGGCAGCATGCCAACCTTCTCAGGAGGAGGAAGACTGAGCCAAGCTGGCTGGTGAGCTGGCCTCTGGCTGCAGAGCTGCCCTCAACTGGGGCTAGGGGGTTCATTCTGTGCTGCATAGGAGACCGCACCCTGTCCCTGGCCACAGGGGAGAATGACTGGCCTCTCCTGGCCTCTGTGGGGTGCTTGGGCAGCTCAGGCCTACTCCAGGGGCTCCTCACTCCTGGCAAGGGCCCTTGAGGGCTCAGCGCCCTCTCTTGCCTCCTGCAGAGCACACCAGCCCATGAGAACAGCAGGGACAGCCGACTGGTGTGGACGGGCACCCAGGAGCACCTTGTATCCACTGGATTCAACCAGGTAGGGGACTCCTCCTAGATGAGCAGGGCACAGTCAGGTGGGGATGTGTCTGGCCCTTTGGGCTCCTGCCCCGAGAGGATGAGGGTGAGGCCACTGGGAGGTGGGGACCGAGGGCCAGTTGCAGGCCTGTCCATATACGGCCTGGCTGTGCAGCGGGTCTCAGAGCCCCAGGGGACCAAAGGCAGATGAAAACTGGCAGATTCCATTTGCAATAGCTAAGCCTGACCCTGGGAGCCATGGGGGCTCCACAGAGACCAGAGTCCATGGAGGGAACAGCCTCTTGTCCCTTGTACCTAAGGGTTCTTAAAGAGGCAGAACATGAAAACCCAAACTCTCTCTCCCAAGTGTAACTCCACCTCCAATCCAAGCCCTGCCCTAGCCAGGTTTCTCTGTGCCAGGTTGCACCCTCAGGTGCTGAGTTCCCCACAAGCCCTGGGGTTGGGCTGAGGGACCGGTCCCTCTGAGCCTCTCTCTGGCTCTCCTGGCAGATGCATGAGCGGGAAGTGAAGCTCTGGGACACGCGGCTCATCTCCAGCGCCCTGACCTCCCTCACCTTGGACACCTCACCTGGGTAGGAGCTGTGGCATGTGCGTGGGCTGGGGAGGCCAAGGGCCCAGGCCCAATGTGGGCGAGGATGCCTGTCAGTGAGGCGGCCAGTCACCCGAGTGTTCCGGGGGTATCTGAGCTGGGTTGCAAGAGAAACCTGGCCTGTGCCCATCTGGCCCCTGACCAAGCAGAGGGGCCTTGGTCATAGCAGGGATCACGCAAGTATGACTTGACATCTGGGGAGAGAGTATGGATCGAAAGTGCAGGAATGTGCTTGATTTTGCTGAGGACATTTCAGTGGGGCTGTGGCCCAAGGCTGTGATGGAAAGGTGACTGCAGGATAAATATGGGCATCATCGGGACAGACTGGCAGGTGGGAGGTGGGCCTTGAGCTCCTGAAGTTTATGAGGCTACTCACATGGCTGTCCTGCTTGTCCTGGGGTCTGTCCCCAAGTGGGGCTAGTGCCCAGGCATCCTGCGGGGGAAGTCCAAGTGCATCTCATCCCTCCATCTGCCCCCTCAGAAGTATGTGGAGGAGAGTTTGGGGAGGTGCCCAGCAGGCCCCTGGCCAGGCCCAACAAGCTGTATGCAGAGATGGCCTTGGTCCACTGTGGCCCAGGAGGCCAATGGCAAACATTTTGAGTCATTTATGTTCAGTCTGCATGGTCACCCACGTCACAGCAGAGGAACTGAGGCTGGGGAGGAGGTTCAGAGGCTTAGCCAGGCAGGGGTGTGCGAGGCAGCTGGGACTTGATTCTTGTTTTGAAGCCTCAGCCTGTCCCAGCCGTGATTCACGGAGGGTCTTGCTGGAACTTTCCCAGGCAGGGGGATCTGGGACTCTTAGAGCCAGGAAAGGGCCCTTATCCTTGGCTAGCTTGTGTAGCCCCTTCCTTCTTCCATTGCACAACTGAGGAAACTGAATCATGGAGGGGCAATGACTCATCCAAGTTCCAGGAGTAGTCAGGGTGGCGTGTCTGGGGACAAGGAAGGCTGCACAGTTTTCTTAGAATCATCTAGAAGAACCCCCACCTGAGTGCCAGTATGAGCTCCTGCCAGGGGCTCCCCCAGCTGTGATTCCCCTCAAGAGGAAGCATAATGGTGAGGGTGACAGTGACCCTCTCTCCCATCCTGTCACAGGGAGAGGCTGAGAAACTGGTGAGGCCTATTTTACAGCTGAGAAAGTCATGACTGAGCAAGATTCAGTGCCTTCCTTAAAACCCTCCCGAGCCAGGGTTGCTCTGAGCCCTGGAGGTCCAGAGAGGAGTCAATAGGACCCACCCTGCCCGGGAGGAATCAGAGCTTCCTGGGCCTTCAGACTCCACATTCAATATCCGTCCCCATGCCTCCCACCCTGCTGCCTTGACATCTTGTCATCTAGGCCTTTTCAGACCAGACAGCCCCTTCCCGCAGGGCCCCTAGCAGAGGCATTGAGTTAAGGGACCTAGTACCAGGGAGCCAGTGCTCTTCTGCCCACCACTTCCTGTCTTCTAGGCTCTGCACTTAGTGACGCTATCTTCCCCACCCCCCACAGGCATCCCCTGCCTTGCTTGTGTGGCCCCTGGAGGAATTAACGATGCCCAGACCCTACGGTGCCACCGACCAAGGCTGACCCTGTAATTACAGCAGTTAAGAATAGCCTTGAAGGACCAGCAAGGACTGGAATTTCTTAAATCACTCCCAGATGGGTGGCTAGGCCAGTGTCCCGCCCCGTCCACCCCCAGCCCTGGCCTCTGCCCCATCAGCCCGGCACGCTTGGCAAGGGAGCTAGGGCTCTCCAGCCTCCACGAAGGTGCTCGTGGCTGCCAAGAATTCATGCCAGCCTCTGGGCTATTCTGAGACATGGTGGGTCTCCTGCTCCCCCAGGTACCCTGGAAGCCAGAGCCCCTCATGACTCCTTGGAGTATCAGGCCACTCAGTGAATCTGGACTGAGGATGGAAAGTGTGTGGGGTGTCATCTGTGGGCATGGCCGAGGGGGAGGTTGGCAGCTGTGTCCACTCCATCGCCATCGATTTCATTTCTGTTTTACAGATTTTCCACTTTGGTTTGGGCAGAACAGTTTGTGCGCTCATGAGAGCTAGAGGGGGCCGGGGTCAGGCACAGATCCCATGCCCCTCCTTGTCCTCTCCCAGGAGCCTCCACTGTGGTTCCCACCTATGTCCTTCCCCTCTCATTTACAGAGTGTCTAGGAGGAAGCTGGCCACAGCGGGAGGAGTAGGGGCTGGCAGCCAGGCCAGCCTCCGGGCATTCGGGTCCTATCTGTGAGCAGGGCTCAGGGCCTGGTCCACAAGGGGCTGTCCAACACTGTGTGCGCCTGGCCCCGTGCTTGGCACAGGGTGGAGGCGGGGAAACAGGAGGGACTGGCAGAACCTGGTGCTGAAGGAACAGGAGACACAGAGACATATATCTCAGGTGCTTTCTGGGGATAAGTTGAGGTGGGGGAGTGTGTGAATGCATGTGAGGTGCTGAGCGAACTGTGTTGCTCCCCCCTTTCCCTCCCCCGTAGCAGCAAGTCCTGTTGCTTCTGTGGCTCACAGCAACCCCAAGCCCATCCGCATCAGTGGCAATCCCGTCCTTGGTCAGGGAGCAGGTATTGGAGTCCTGTCTCCACTTACCATGGGCAAGCTACTGTCTTCTCTCTCTGAGGCTATGCCTCTTATTTACTGGGGGTCGTTGGGCATGGCATGAGCACGTCACCCACAGAGCACAGGGCATGTAGCAGTCAGGACCTGGTGATAAGGACCATCACATCCCATGTCTGCCTCTGTTCGTGGGGCTGTATCTTGGCTGGGTCCCCTTTGGCCTCAGGTTCTCCCTTCGCCTCCCCGTCCTGATATGATGAGATACCCTGAATTCCTGTCCTGGGAGAGCTCCTTTCTTTGAGTCCTGTCACCCCTTCCCCCACCACCCAACTCGGCCAGGTTTGCTTTGCAGCGAAAACATTTGTTCAGCAGCCATGTGTTCATGTGTTCAGCAGTGGCCCTCAGGTCCACAAAGGCCCCTTTGACGGGGCTGCCGAGGGGGAGGCAGGCCTGACCGCAGTCACTCCCCTAATGGGACCCAGGCCTACAGGAAATCCACCTGGGCTGCTGCCGCCGCCGTTGCCTCAAGAAAAAGGGGCCCTACCTAGGCCCACTGCCACCACCCACTGCCCACATGACCCACCGCCCACCTCCTTCCTCCCTGTGCCAGAGCCCTCAGCAGCCGCTAATTGAATCCAGAGCCTCACGTGGCTAGGCCTGACTCTGCACTGACATCAACACCCGAGCCGCAGTGCCGCTCCCCAGGCAGGGCTGGGCGATCTCGTTCCTGCCAGGGGTGAGGCTGGTGACTGGGGCTGTGACCCACAGGAGGGCATTGGCATGGCACCTTTGGGAGGCTCACTTCAGTGTTTTCTGTGCCCCTCTGCAACCTTGGGGCTCCCCTCCTTCCACCCCACAAGAGTAATAGGAAAAGGTACCGTGTGTCTGTCACTGTGCTTAAGCTCTCTGCACCCTGGTTCAGACCACAGCTGCACTTAGCCTCCCTGCCCCTGCCCCCACCTCAGCCTGCAGCCTTCCTGGAAGATGCTCCCACTTCGGGGTTTCCAGAAAGCCTGGGCACATCCCTAGCACAGGGATGGGGGCATTCGAAGGTCAGCAAGTCTGGCGCCATCTGCGAGCCAGTCTCAGCCCTTGGGTCCTGTCCCTGAGCCTGCACTGATGGCTCTGACTTGGCCCCTCCCTTCTCACCTGTCAGGAGTTCTTGCCTTCAATGGTCCATGCTTCCCCTCCCACCAGCAGCCTCCCTACAGATGGGAGCAGAAGGTGGGGAGTGGGATTTCCCACTGAGCCCAGGCAGTGGACTGGCAGAGAGGCGTGGGGGCCATGCATATTGCTTGGCCAGCCCAGGACCCTGCAGGAAGGTTCTGGAGGCTGTCCTGGAATGAGACAGCTCGTGGCACTGTCCCTTGTGGAAGGCAGGCAGTGCAGTGCCTATCAGACCATCCCCAGGAGACTCTGACTTTCCTGGGACCCTCCTCGCCTGTGTCTGCCATGAGCCTCTCCCAGCCTCACATGCAAACTTGGCTTCTCTGGCTGGCAGAAGATGGCCTGAGTGAGGCTGCCCCGACCCATCCTCTTCCTGAAGCCCGAGGCTGCTCTTCCCAGCTGAACCTGGCCTCACTTCACTTGAGCCTGGGGTGATACACGTAAGCCCAGATGCCTGATAGGGCCTCCTCCCAAGCCCAGGAGAAGCTGCCTGGGGGTCCTATCCCCTAGACCCCCACAGCAAGGGCTCTCCCTTCCTGTTCTCCCTTCACCCAACCTACGGATCCTCAGCTGAGTCTAAGAAACACTCTCATTTAATTTTATCTTTTATTTTTCTTACAAAAGGCCTTCATATCATTGTCTTACAAAAACCAAAGACTTTATCTCTGAGTTTGAAAAAACATCTTCCCAGAATAAATGGGAAATGATCTCTTATAAATATATTTAAAAAAAACAAAACAACAAAAGCAAAACATGTTTCTAAAGCATCTTCCTTTCCAGTTTCTTTTGTTCCTTCACTTCCTGGGGCTGAGACTAGAGTCACACGGCCCTATCCCCCACCCTGCTCTCCCTCTGCTCTCTTTCTGGTGGCCTCCTTCACTGGCCCTCAGAATCTCTTTGTGGTGGGAGAGCTCAGCAGGGCCCCAGCCTGTGTTACCAGCACACGGCAGGGTCTGCCGCGCCCAGGGACTGCACTTACAGAGTCCAGGGCCAGAGGCTGTCCTGGGTCTTGCGGGACATTAGAACTCATCATCAGGTTCGCAGCATCTCACAGATAAGGAGACTGAGGTTCAGAGAGGGGCAGGGACTACCTTGCCCATGTCCCCTTGGTACAGACTGAGAACTTCCTTGGTGCGGCAGCAGGAGGGTGCTGGCCATCTCACCAGCTGACAGCCCAGCCCCTGGCCACCTGTCACTCCCAGGCTTAGATGTAGGGCTTTGCATGGAGGGGCCCCTGGAGGCCAGGCCCTGGGAAGCCCATGAGCGGTGCCTCACATTCAGGCCCACTGGGCGGCACCTCCCTGCCACCCTCTGTGGTCTTCAGGCCTGACTCCAAGGGGGCCTTGCCCCCCTCCAGCTCCAGGGGCCCGGCCCCCGGCCCCACCTGCCCCTTGTCCTGAGCCGCTGCTGCCACAGCCCTCCCCCGCCGCACACAGTAGGCGGCCCCTGCAGCGGCCAGAACAGCCAGGAGCACAGCAGCCAGGGCAGGTGCGATGAGGAGTGGCAGGTTGCCCTCGCGGGCCTGGGTGACTGGGGCATGGTTGGAACGGACGGCAGGGGGTGTGTGGGCCTCCCCGCAAGCCTCCTCGCCCTCAGGCATGCGCCCAGCTCCCAAGGGCATGACACAGATGGAGTAGGTGGCGTTGGGCCGCAGCTGGGTGACTGTGTACTCAGCAAGTGAGGCAGGCAGCCGCAGCGTCACTAGCCGCTTGTCAGGGCCTGACAAGTTGCGGTAGGTGAGGCGGAGGCTCCTGAGCTGCACAGTGCTGCCCTGCAGGTAGCGCTGCAGTTCCACGCGCAGGGAGGTGGGGCTCACCGGCTCAATGCCAAGGGGCAAGGGTTGGGGTGGCCTTGGTGTGACCGGCGAGGGGCTGGGCTGCATTCCCTGCGCCACCTGGTTCTCACAGTACAGGCCTCTGAAACCCTCAGGGCACAGACACTCCAGGTGGTGCTGTGGCCCCAGGCGGCAGGTGCCCCCGTTGAGGCAGGTGGACGGTGGGCAGTCCTGGGGCTGGGGGACAGGCTCTGCAGTCAGTGGGGCAGTGGATGGCAGGTTGGGGGCCTTGGTGGCTGGCTCTGTGGGACTGAGCCAGGTGGGAGCCCAGCTGGTAGGCAAGAGAGTGGGCTCCCAGGCCATGGGCCTCGTGGTGGGCACTGTGGCCGTGGTGGTGGTGGCCGGGCAGCCAAAGTCGGCATAATCCAGCTCCAGGAGTAGCCGACCGGCGTTCTTCGGTGGGAAGTGGCAGCGCGTCTCCTCGGGGCTGGCCAGAGTGACATGGCTCTCGCGCACCCAGGGGCCAAACCAACTCAAGGGGCATACACAGTTGAAGGGGTTGCGGGCAGCTGCCAGGAGCCGCAGGCGGGGGAAGAGGCCTGTGAGGTCGCTCGGTAGGGCCTGCAGGTTCAGGTTGCTCAGGTCAAGCTCCTGCAGGGCAGTCAGGCCAGCCAGGTCCTCGGACCGAAGCTGGGCGATGCGGGTGTTGCCAGCCAGCCGCAGGCGCATCAGGCCCCGCAGACCCTGGATCACAGGTGGCACGTGCTCCAACTGGTTGTCAGACACGTCCAGGTCATGGAGGTTGTGCAGGCGGCTGAAGAGCCCCTTGTCCAGCTGCCGCAGCCCTAGGCCAGCTAGCCGCAGTGCCTCCACATTGGCGGTGTCCAGGACGCCAGGCTCCAGAGCCAGGAGGCTGTTGTGGCTGAGGTCCAGCAGCAGCAGGCGGGGCAGGTGCAGTGGGGGCAGTGCCCGCAGCTCGTTGTCCTGCAGCTTAAGCTCCAGGAGATGGTCGAGTGCGTCAAAGGCTCCAGGCTGGATGTGGCAGATGCGGTTCTTGCCCAGGTAGAGGCGCTCGAGGCGCCGCAGGCCGCGGAAGGTGTCGTTGGTGATCTCGTGCAGCCTGTTGGCAGTCAGGTCCAGGTTGCTGAGGTTGACGAGCGGCTGGAAGACCCCACTGGGCAGGCTGGCAATCTGGTTCTGTGATAGGTCCAGGAGCTGTAGGCCCGGCAGGCTGGCAAAACTGCCCACGTCAAGTGTGGTAATGCCGTTCTCAAAGACATACAGGCCCAGCGTGTCAGGTGGCACGTCTCGGGGCACTGTGGTTCCCTGGCGGGCAGTGCAGAAGACTGTCTGGGGCTGACTGCACTGGCAGCCGGATGGGCAACCCTGCACCCCAGGCCCCAGGGCTAGCAGCAGGAGCAACAGTCGCAGCAGGGGTGTCCTGGAGCACATCTTCTGTCCCTGGAAACAGAGGAGGCAGAGACAGGAGACCATGAGTCAGGGGCCCAGAAGGGCCATAGAAAATTTCTTGCTCCGCCCGTAGATGCAATAGAGTCCAGTAGTTGTGAGTCAGGTCTCCAGTGCCCCTGGCCCAGTTCCTGTCCCAGCCCCATCACTTGCTCACCATGTGACTTTATCATTGTGATATCAGCTATAACAAACATTCAGTGGGCTGATAGAGGCAGAGGTTAGCACAGGCCCCAGTACCCACCGAGCATTCAGTAACCACACCCTGTACCGTCTCTTCCTCCTCCTCTTTCATCTTCCTGAACCCCAGGCCCTCCTGCCCTTGCCTTAGTGGGTCCCACACACCCCCTCATCCCCTGCCTCTGAGATTGACAGGGAAGAAGGGAGAATTGTGTGTCCTGGAGCAGCCACCCCTCCCTGAGCATCTAGGAGAGACACGGCAGGCAGACGGATGCGTAAGCAGAGAAGTTGGCTGCCCCAGCCGCTGGCCCCCGCCGCCACAGTCTGTGTTCCTCCCTCCTCCAGAGGAAGAGAGACTGCAATGGGAAGACTTCACATGGAAACTATGGGATCGGTGATTTTCCACTTGTGAAGTCATACCTGCCCAGGATGGGGGATGCAGGCCACCAGGATGTGGCCAGCGGGAGGGTTCCTGGAGGAGGGGCAAAGGCTGCAGCCGCTGGCAAGTGTCCCCATCAAGTGGGCTTAGGAAGGCAGGGAGCCGTCCTCTTCAGATCCCCCATCTCTGAGGCTGATGACAGATAGAAGGAGGGGTCCACAGGGTTCAGGTGGGGGGACAGTGGTTGCATGGTGGCCCCAGGGGCAGTGCAGGCCTGGAAGAGCTGTTCATTTGTCTGTTTCTTTTTTTTTTTTTCTGAGTTGGGTGACTCTGTCACCCAGACTGGAGTGCAGTGGCCGTTCCTGGCCACCGCAGCCTCGACCTGCTGGGCTCCGGCAATCCTTCTGCCTCAGCCTTCCAAGTAGCCGGAATTACAGGCATGCGCTACCACGCCCGGCTGATTTTTTGATTTATTGTAGAGATGAGGTCTTGCTGCCCAGGCGGGTCTCGAACCCACGGGCTCAGGCAATCCACTCACCTCAGCCTCCCAAAGGTGCGGGATTACAGGCTGAGCCACCAGCCCGGCTTGTCTGTTTCTTGAAGTCTGCCCTAGTCGGGGCCCTGAGAAAGATGAACAGCTGCTGTCCCCTCAGCAGCGATCTAAACAAGTTCCTCCCATGTGCAGCACCTGCGAAGCATTTATAACCTTAGGTGGTCTCCAGCTGCATGTCAGGGGGAAACAAGAGAAAGTGGGGCTCATGGAGGTGGTGACTTGCTGCCATCGCAGTGCCATCGAGTCTAAGCCAGACCCTGGATCCTAGCCATGGCCAGCACAGTGGGATGCATGCCTTCCAGATGTCCCGGGGGCCAGTCACTCCAGGCTCTAGCCCTTAGCTAGTATTGCCCATGACAGGATGGGCCCACAGCTCACCCCATCGCTTAGGCTCCTAGGGGTACAGGGGTGCCCGGGGGCCATACCCAGGTGCAGCCCTCACCCTTGGTGCCCCCAGAAGTCCCTGAGCCTCGGATGGTGCCAGCCCATCCCTGGGAGGCATTCCTGCCCACTGGCCAGCACCCACCCACCAGGCACCTGCTGCTCACACAAGGGCCTTTTGTGTTGGAGCCAGCTTCCCCTCCCCCACGCTGGCCATCCAGCCATGCAGGTAACACGACCCCCCGCCCAGCCTGCATTCTGCCCCACTGTCCCCAGTTGCAGGGAGGGACTCATCCATGGGGCTCCTGGGATGTGAGGAGGAGGAGCAGATGATTCCAGGACAGACCACACAAGTGGGGTCTGGGGCCAGCTCCAGGTGAAGGGGTAGGCCTTGTCCCCCAGGTTGGGCCTGTGCTGGCTCTGCCCACATGCGATGTCCCCTGCTGGGGTCGTCTCCCCCAGGAGCCTCAGACCCCAAGCTCCTCGCTAGTTAACAACAACGAACACCCTGGGGGATGCGTCCTGACCCCACGGAGCCCCCGGCCCTGCTATGCTCTTTCTTTCCTGAGGCCAGCTCATTGGCTCTTGCGCCAGGTGTCTCCGAAGCCCACTTAGCTTGGCCTTGCATTCAGCTGGAGTACCCCAAACCTGGGGCCTTGTATGTCACTGGCCCTCTGACATTGCCCCAGGGGGGCTCTTATCTGATGACCTAAGGCCTTTGGGTCACACCCTGGTCATCTCCCCATGGGACCTGCTCCACCCGGACTGACTCACATGACAGACAGCTGGTGTGACCTGTCTTCCAGCTGTGGACTGGGAGTGACCCTGCCCACCCCACATCCATGTTCAGTGTGAGGTCACCTCCCCCTGAATCAGCCCTCCCAGCAGAGCCAGGCTGGAATCAGGAAGGGAGCAGGTTCTAGGGCAGGAGGGGACCCTACACGTGGCCGGTCCGGCTACCACTGCAGCCTCAGCTCCCCTTGGGCCTCATAGAAGGTCACAGTTAGGAGCTCTCTCTCCAGGCAGGCAGCCCTGGTCTCAGAGGTTTCCACAGACAGTGCTTTAACCCTTAGCACCTCAGTGTCTTCATCTGTGTATCTGAGATGATTCAGGGCTGCAGAGGGAGGATACATGTGGCACACTTAGCCCTGAGAGATGGGAGTCAGCCATAGGCTCTGGGCTTCATAATCCATTAATCAGCAAAGTCCAAGAAGGTGGGGTACCCTGTGGGTCTGTCTGGAAAGAATGGCAATCTGGCCAACAGGTGATAAGCTGTGGAATGTGTATCAGAGTCAGTGGGGCAGGGGGCTGGGCTAAGGAGATCCTGACAGGTGCCCCAGCCCCCCAAGATGCAGGGTGAATTCTGCCTGAGCCTCAATTCCACCCTGCCCCGCACAGTGAGGAGGGGGCAGCAGGAGGCAGCGCTAGGGGCTTCAGAATACCCAAGTGTGCATGCTACAGGCTGGCAGCTTCAAGGGCTCCACCAGGGGCTCCCAGCACTGAGAACTGGTCAGACAGCCCAGGAAGGACCCAAAAAAGGCAAAGGTCGGCCACAGAGGGGGCGGGTGAAGGGGTGGCAGGAGACAGAGCCTGAGTTTGGGCCCAAGTTCTGCCTCTACATGGAGTCCCAAGTTCTTTTCATCTGTGCATCTAGTTCTCACCTTTGGAGTTGGTATAAGCAGGCCTGCCCCCTTGCCCCCTGGAGTTGTGGTTTTTTGGTGTTCTATTTGTTTTTAAACAGGGAAATTCTTTTAAGTGATTCTGGGAGATATCTCGCCTGCCTGGGGCCTGGGCCTGTCCCTGGTGTGTACATGGGGCAGGGTGTCTTATTGGGTTCATGCTGGGGTTGCCACCTTCCATGCCATCCCCTACCCCCTTACAGCAGCTCAGAGCCTGGGCTTTGATATCTTGCCTGCTAGCCAAGGCGTAGGGAACATGCTGGAGGCAGCCCTGGGATTCGGGGGATGATGGGGAGCAACAGTGGGATCCGGGGTTCCCTCCTCTGCTTGGATTCCTCAGCCTTGCTGGGCTCTGCTGTTAGCCTTGCTGCCCCCAGGACACAGCAAAGTTAAGAAAGCTGGGGTCTGTCTGGATAGGGTGGCAGTCTGTCCAGGGCACAGTGCCTGGAATGGGGTGTCAGGGTTCACAGCCTGGCCATGGCCCCACCTCAGCTCCCATCTGCAATGGGGCTGCTCACTGCGCCTGGTTCTCAAGGTGGTCTAATTTGTGCTCAGAGCACATGCTAAGTGGTCAGCAAACACAAGCAGCTGGGGTGTTACGAAACCAGAGCCCTGCCTGCCTCACAGGCGCAATACTACAATGGAAGAGGGGCTTTGCACCAGCTTTATATAGACAGGATACCCTGGGCCCAGGGTCAAGACCTTGTATCCTTAGGGTGGGGTATCTTAGTTCTGGTGGGGGTGAGCTGTCCTTTGGCAAGCCCCCTTCAGCATATGACCTCAGGGAGGGGTCTATGAGTAAGGAAGACAAAGCATTCATCATCTCTACTTTCAGGGGACCCAGAGTGCCCCTGGGCACATCCCCAAGTGCGTGACACACTTGTGGGTACCCCTTCACACGCACACCCAGGGTCAGGCAGGGATGAGTGAGTGGGGGGTGCGGCTGGGGTGGCCCTGGGAGTCTGGGTGGCCGCATCAGCCCTCAGCTAGCGTAGCTCCCTGCTCCTAGGAAGGCTATGTGCCCAGCCAGGTAGAGGACAGGCTTGGACAGTCAGAGGCCTACACCCCATCCCATGCCAGACACTTTGGAGTGGGTGCTGGGGATGGGTGCTACAGGTCTGACCCTGCGGCTCTGGGCCCCAGCTCCCCGTGCTGGCCCGCCCAGGCTCTGCACAGCCGGCCAGGCCTGGCAGCAGCCCAGCCCCAGGAGTCTGCCAATCCCCTCCAGGCAGGCGGGACTGTGCCGGCGGCCAGGACGGCTGGCTCTGGTTTCGCTGACGTGTCAGAGGAGGCTCAGGGCCTGGCTGAGTCCGCCCGTCTCCCCTTCCTTGGGACACAGCAGTCCCTAGCCCAGCAGAGCAGAGAGATCAGGGGTCTCTGTTCAGGACCCTCCCAGAAGGGTAGAGGGGGCTGGACCTCAGGCTGCTCTGGGTGGACCCTCTCTCCAGGCGGGGGTGCCGTGTCCCTGGCTGGGGATGAACCTAGGAGTCCCCACTGATCTCAGCCTCGGCTACTCCATATACCACCCCAAGCCAGTTCTGTTCATTCCACAGATAATACCACAGCCAAAAGCTTAGTCATATATTCGCATGCTTTGTGACCTCACCCAAGCTCCCCCCCCTCTCTGGGCTTCCATCTCCCACCTGTAACTCTGGGGGCTTCTCAACCTGAGCTGCAAATCAGAATCACCCAGGAAGCTTTTTTAAAAATCCAGATGCCCTAGGCCCCACCCCTAGACCAATTAAATACGAATTTCTGGGGGTGAGGTCCAGGCAGAGTTGTATTTTCAAAAAGCTCTCTGGGGCACAGTGGCTCACATCTGTAATCCCAGCACTTTGGGAGGCCGAAGTGGGAGGATTACTTGAGCCCAGGAGTTCAATACCAGCCTGGGCAACATAGCAAGACCTTATTTCTACCAAAAAAAAAGAAAATCAGCCAGGCATGGTGGTGCATGCCTGTAGTCCCAGCTACGTGGAAGGCTGAGACGGCAGGATCGCCTGATCCCAGAAGCTGAGGCTGTGGTGAGCCGGGATCTGGCCACTGCACTCCAGCTTGGGAGACAGAGCGAGACCCCTGACTCAGAAGAAAAAAGAAAAGCTCCTTGGGTGAGTCCTCTGTACAACCAGAGTTCAGAACACCAGGGCAGAGGGTTGTAAAAAGACAATCAGGATGTCAACTTGTCTCCTTGAGCAGGGAAGGGTTCTGGATCCCGGAGCAGGGGTGGATGGGCTAGCAGAAGAGCAGAACCTGAGTCCTCCTTCTCCACCCAGGAGGCTGGCATGGCCCCAGGTGGGTGCCTTTAGTGGCACCATGGGTGACCTGGCAGCTGCCAGACCTGTCAGTCCAGGTCAGGGAGACCAGTGACTAAGACCTGTCCCCAGCTCAAGTGAGCCCTCAGGGCAGCAAGGCGTGCCGTCTCAGTCAGCAGAGGTGCCACTTGTTGAAGGAGGACACCTGTGGCCCTAGGAGCTATGTAGTGGCTGCGGTCCAACTAGAAATGGGCCAGTCCAGATGCCACTGTCGGCACGCGGCAGGTGTGATGCCACCAGGGCTGGGCCCGACACAGAGCCTCTTCACCACCCTGTCCACACCCAGGGCCAAGCACTCATCTGGTAAGGCCCTAACCCTGCAGTTAACCCTGAACTTGCCAGAAGAACACCTTAGTCACCAAGGGAGGCCACCAAGGCCAAGCGTCCTGGGCCTGGGGGTCTGGGAAGGAAGTGGCCAAAGAAGGAGTCCTGCCCCTCTCATGCTCCCCATGCTAAGTCCCCACTAGTCACCCAGGGTTCTTGGCCGTCCTGTGGCAGAAGTGTCCCTTCCTGAGGCCTGTGAACTGATCAATGAGCAGGTGGGGTTGATCTGGGGAGGCAGAGTAGGGCCCTGGTCATGGAGCCACGACCCTGCCCTGACCTCACATGGCTCTCACTGCCCAGCCGGGCTCGGGGCCCAGGACCAGTAGGGGCCCCAGCCCTTCTCTGTGCAAGCCAGCTCCCTCCTCCCTCCTTAATTAAATCTCTCAGGCAGCCTCTGAGGAATGTCAGGGCCTTATTGCATTCCCCAGGAGGAGTTGGGTAGGGGGCCGTCCCCAGCCTTGGAGAAGAATTGGCCCCTTGCCTGCCCCCAGCCCCCAAAGCCGAGGTGACCCAAGGGAGCCTCCTCCAGCCTCCTCACACCCAGGGAGGCTGGAATGAGGAAAAGCGGGGGAGGCCTGTGGCTGAGGCCAGCAGCCCAGCACGCAGGGAAAGCGATCCGGCTGCCTTTGGAATGTGGAAACCGATAAAAGGACAGGCTGAGCCCTACCCCTCCCTTGCATGCGGGGCTCCCTCAAGCACCCCTGCCCACCCCCAACACACAGCCCTGCTCCAGTCACACGCAAGCAGACACGCCCACGCCCAGCACACACCCACTGGGCCGCGCGCTCACACACACACACACACACACACACACACACACACACACACACACTCTTTCTCTCCCCCTTTTCCAAGAACTCACGCAAATTCCATAGCAGTGAGGGGAGCTGGTTTTCTTGGCAGCACAGAGTCTTGGGCTCCCCAGCCTAGGGAAAGGAGAGCTGGGGGGGAGTTCAGGAGGGGTCACTAACCAGTTAGGTGGCCTCACTGCCCTTCCCATGCGCTCAGGGCCTGCTGGTGGTCAGGGATTTCTCTGTGGGCAGCCTCCCTCTGCTCACCAAGCAGGACTGGCTGGCTGGCCTGCCAAGGTGAGAGCTGCCTGATGGACCCCACTTTCCCGTTCCCAGGGGCTGCCCAGCCAGGGGTGGGGCCCACTTAGAAGCTTCTACAAGGACTTAACTCTCTTTACTTGGGACTTATCCCAGCTCCCCTGGGACTATAGATGGGGGTGTCAGCAATAGGAGCTAGGAACTGCAAACCCATCTCCTGCCAGGTTCTCTGGCCCCAGAGCTGCCTGCCAGAGGGGCCTTCCTGGAGAAAGCACAGGTCTGGGCAGTGTCTGAGGGCCTCCTCGTGTTGACCCCGTCCCCCATTTCCAGAGTGTGGAGAGTGCTGCCATCCAGACAAATGTCCTGGACACTAGCCCCACATCCCACCACAGGTCTCAGGGGAATGGGGAGCTGTGGACAGGCAGTGCCCAGGCCCCCAGGCTGGCACGCGTGTGCTCATCCTCCCTCCGACCCGGGAGAGGCTTGATAATGGTCTGGAGGGGATCCAGCTGGGCTGCTCATTACCAGAGCCCTCTTCCTGCCTCTGACACTCTGTTTACAGAAGCTCCAGGGCTGACTCCCCTGGGAGAAGACAGTAAACTCAGGGGAATACTCCCCCTCCCCCACCCGCCTGCCCCAGCTCTCTTGGGCTTTGCCGGTAGCTGGACTCATCCTGGACTTCACTGCCCACGGGACTGGTTCTCACAGATGCCGCTTGGAGGGACCAGCCCAGCCACCTCTCTCTGCCCCCAACACTCAAAAGTCCAGGCTAATGGGAAAGGACATTTGCAAGTTTGTCCAGTCCCCTGCCTTGGGGAGGGAGGCCCTGGGTCCTGGTGTCTGTCTCCAGAGCTTCACCTGCCCTTGGCACAAAAGGCAAGCAGGGGGACACCTAGACTCTCAGGACCTCTTCTTTCACCCTGCAGACTCTACCCTGGGCCACAACAGGAGAGGCAGGCAGGCAGCAACCCTGGTGTGGTAATCTTTAACAAACAGGAGCAAGGCAGAATGGCTGGCACCAATCGGCTGGCCTGCCAGTGACCACAGGGGACATCAGCAGTCCTCAGGCCCCAGCACTGCCAGCCCAGGAACACAAAGGACTAGGCTGGATCCAGGCCATTGGGTTTGCAGCCCAGGCAAAACCCCTTCCCTGGCAGAGGCAGATATGGGGCACCCCGATACCTGGAGCACTAAGGGCCGGGACCAGTCAAGTGTATCCCCTACCAGGGGCCGTGGGGCATCAGATAACCTACCAGCCCCCGGCCCCTCCCCAGGACTGCATGCTGTGGCCCCCTGCTCTGCCCTGAGTGGCAAACTTACCCCAGAGAACCCCAGGCAGCCTGTCTGCCTAGGGTCACCAGACCCCAGGAGAGAAAAGTAACCCAAGACTATGGCTTGGCCATCCCCTCAAAGGGGTTTGATTCATAAAACTGGTCATGCCGGAGGGCCCAGCCGTGGGAGGAGGAAGCAAGGGAGGGGGTGTTTATTTTGTCTGCTCGCGGGCTCGCGGTTTCACCGTGCACTCCAGCGCGCCCTGGTCGGCCGCGGGGCTGTTGGCGTCCCCGGACCGCCGCGGAGGGGGCGC
>NW_007258213.1:1091208-1092736 GCF_000164805.1 Carlito syrichta | reverse complement strand
GGGGCCGCCGCTGGCGGGGCGGGGCCGAGTGGAGGCCCGCTCCCTCCTCAACTGAGGGGCTCCGGGACACCGCGGACTGGGCCGGAAGAGACCTTACCCCGCGTGCCGGGCTCCAGGCTGTCACTGGTTGGCTGTGTGACACTGGGCAGGTTCCTACTTTTTGTGTAAAAAGCGAGCGACTGTTGAGCAAGACCAGAAGTCACAACCCAGATGCCTTCACAACCCAGATGCCTATGACGCACCCAGCTGGTGACATAAATGCAAGAAGCAGACCCCAGCGTAGACCTGTGCAGACCTGGAGCGGCGGGATGGGGGTAGTGGGGCTGGGTAAGGGCTCAGTCCTCATGACCAGCCCCAGCCTGCCAGAACTTAGGATTTTTTTTTTTTAAGAGAAACTGGAAATCCAGAGTTTTAGGTCATCTCTCTCAATGTGTTATTGTTGGGAGCTAATCCCAGTTTCAAAAAAACTCCCAGGCAGGCCATACAAAGCCCCTTCAAGAGCCTCCGAAGTACAAACTGTTGCCAAATCTGAGTTTGGGGCCCTTACAGCAATGACGGCTTTCAGAGCTGTGAGCATCCCTGAACCCCTTTATCCCCATATAGATGAATGGACTGAGACAGAGGAAGGGCAGTAATGGTTTCCTCACAGTTCCTGGCAGCTTCAGGTCCAGAAAGGGGGGACTCACTGGCAGTGGGTGGGGACTGGGCTGCAGTTGAGTGGCCCTTGATTGGGCAGAAGGGGCAGGCGCCAGGGGCTGGACTAGTCCAGAAAAATCCCCTGCCTTGGAGGATTCCAGGAAAACACTCTGCCCTCCTCCCCCTCTGTATTTGTGGTCACAGTTGTGCCTCAGAGCCTTTGGGGACCCAGCTCAGCTCCTGACTTCCGGAGAGCCCTGGGATACCGCACCCCTTCCAGCCCAGCCTGCAGTTGGCCAGCTTTAGTCTTTGGGGAGCCTGAAGGCTCGGCAGGCTGGGCCACACCAGCTGGAGAGTTGGGTAGCCTCTAGAGGAATCAGTTGCCTTCAGAAGGCAGGATGGCCTCCATTTCCAGTGGTTGTCAGGGGCTAAGCAGGGTCTGGCTGAGCCTTCTAGACCTCCCCTCCTCAGGGTCTCCTCCCCACAGAGCCACTTTTCAGGACAGACAGGGTTCCACACCCCACACATTCTCAGTATACATGGTTGTAAGGTATGGCTTTGTGAACCTCTGCTCTTGGGCCAGAGCTGGCCCTTGGATATGTTTCGTGTGGCCTTTTTTTAATTTTAATTTTTGTTTTTTAAAAAATTGTAGTCTCACTCTACTGCCCAGGCTGGAGTGCAGTGTCTCATTCATGGCCACCCCAGTATTGACCTATTGGGCTCCAGCGATCCTTCTGCCTCAGCCTTCCAAATAGCCAGAACTACAGGTGCATGCTACCACACCTGGCTAATTTTTTATTTATTGTAGAGACGAAGTCTTGCCAAGTTGCCTAGGCTGGTCTTGAACCTGCGGACTCAGGCAATCCACTTGCCTCAGCCTCCCAAAGTGATG
>NW_007258213.1:1083267-1091188 GCF_000164805.1 Carlito syrichta | reverse complement strand
TTCGAGACCAGCCTGGGAAACTTGGTGAGACCTTGTCTCTACAATAAATCACAAAAACTAGCTGGGCATGGTGGCATGTGTCTGTAGTTCCAGCTACTTGAGAGACTGAGGTGGATCGCCTAAGCCCAACAGGTCAAGGCTGTGGAAGCCATGAGTGCCACTGCACACCAGCCTGGGTGGCAAAAGTGAGACTCCAACTCAAAAAAAATAAAAATAAAAAAAGCAGCCATGTTTGGTGGCTTAGCCTGTAATCCCGCGCCTTGGGAGGCTGAGGTGATTGCCTGAGCCCGCAGGTTCGAGACCCACCTGGGCAACTTGGTGAGACCTCAGCTCTACAATAAATCAAAAAATTAGCCCGGCGTGATAGCGCGTGCCTGTAGTTCCAGGTACTTGGAAGGCTGAGGAGGAAGGATCACCGGAGCCCAGCAGGTCGAGGCTGCGGTGGCCGGGAATGGCCACTGCACTCCAGTCTGGGCGACAGAGTGAGACTCCAACTCAAAAAAAAAGAAAGAAAGAAGAAAAATCAGGTGGTTTCATATTAAAATGGGGCTTCCAGGTGGTTTCACATTAAAATGGGGCTTCCTTGAACAGGAACTCTGAGCTGAGGTTGAATGACAGCTGCTCCCTCTGCCAAGGCTCGGTCTCACAGGCCGCCTCAGTCCCCACCACTCCCTGTTGTCTCATGCCAGGATCTTTATGCACTTGGGTTTTCTACCTGGCCCTAGAAGCACTGAGTTTTCAATCAATACTATATGGCTTCCTGTCAGACTGTTCCTGTGCCTCTTCCCTTGGACCCTGTGTCCTGAATTCCTCAGAAGTACATACAGATGCCCAGGGGTGGCAAGGAGGCTTCAAGAGCCTGACCTTCCACAAGAAATAGGACTTCCTGATGGCCTCTCATCTCTGTGGTCAGTTCTTGAAGATGGGAAAACCCCACCTGCTTAGTTTCTAGCCCCCATACCCTGATCCCCTGCCCTGGGTACACACAGGTCCCCATCTATCCCGAGACTCAAGAGCAGCTTCTGCAAGACCCCTCCCCGGTGTGTCCAACCTGTCCTCATATGGTTTCAAGGCGCCAGCCTCACTAGACCCTGGTTATCAGCAGCATCCATGAGGAGAAGAAGGAGCTAGGGAGTGGAGCGTAGGTCCAAGGATCCTAACTGCCCAGCCTGAGTGACAGGGACAGATCCCAGGGACCTGCACTGCTTTGGACTGGGGCATGACAGGATGTCTGGGTTGGTGGAAAGGGTCTGGAAGTGGGAGAGATTGGCTGGAGGGAAGGCCAGAGGGGGAGCCTTGGCAAACAGCCATGCTGATTGTGGGGAGAACTGGCAGGGATGTATCGAGAGACCAAGGCCCCTTCGCGGCCCTGATGGTACCACGGTTGTCCTCCATCTTCTGGGACCTGGGCTGAGTAGTGAGGACAGATATGGGCTCTAGACCTTCTATGACTGGGTCTGGGACAGCTTCCTGGACCCGGGTCAGGGTCAGAGCCCTTCCCCTGGAGCCACGGCAGTGGGAGAGGTGCCAGGCCAGGGCTCGTGTACCACATTCTGGACCCAGACCCAGCTTGACTGTCTTTGCCAGGCCTGGGGTCAGGCCCGTGCCAGCTGTTGGCCAACCTTTGGGGCTCATTGCCATGACCCTGTTTCCCAGCCCTTGCCACGGCAGGCAGGATGCTCCTGCCTGGCAGAGCTGTCCACATGACTCTGCCTGGGGCAAGGAAGACTGGCCTGACCTGCTGGAAGAGTCAGCCCTGCCCTCCCTGACTTCCTGCCCCTTCACCCCAGCACCTGAGTCAGAGGGCCGGCCAGCTGGCACAATGGGTGGCAACAAGGGAGGCCAGGTCTGGCCTCTTTAGGAGGCTAGCTTAGAGCACGGGTAAGCCGTCAGTGTTAGCCTGCAGGCCTGTTCCCCAGTTTTTGCCAGGGCGGCAGAGGTCCCCACCCTGCCCACTTGCTCTCAGCCTCTGGCCTGAGACCCGTTTCCCCCATTCCCTCTCATCTCAGCCTGGCCCCACGGAGTAGTCAGCACCAATCTGGTCCTCTTCCTTTTTGCTTGAAATGTGCCATCAGCTCTTTGTTGCTCCTCAGAGCTCCCCCTCCCCTGGCACACCAGGCCCCTTTCCCTCTGGCCTCTGCCCTCCCCATCCTAAGCCTCGCAGCCCAGGTTCCAGGTGCATTGTCCTCCTCATCCTTCAAACAGGCTCTGTGCCCACCTGCCACAGGACCTTTGTATATGCTGCCTTCTCTGGAACTGTGTCCCTGTGACTTGTTTGATTTCTCCATAACCTTGGAATCATAGAGTACACTTCCTCCCCCACAGCCACGGACAAGCCCCTCTGCCCCCTGCTGCATGTCCTCAGAGAACCTTTCCTTCACATGTTTGTCTGTAGGATTGTGTCTGCCTTTTGTACCAGGCTGTGAGCAACTTGAGAACAGAGGTGGGTTCTGTTGCACTCACCTCTGGCCATATCTGCAGGTCGAGCTAAGGACCAAGCACAGACCGGCTCATCAAAGGAATGAATGTGAATGAATGAATAAATGAGTGAGAGCCTTGCTAGAGCTACTGAAGGAGACCTGCTTCCAACCTCACTGGAGCCATTGTCAGTACGGAGGGCACCCTAGGTCACCCCCACCTTTGTCCCCTGCCTGCCCTCTCTTTGCAGCAGGCAGTGGTCAGGCCATGTTGACAGGCAGCACTGAGACCAGCTCACCCTGCTGGGCCTGCGGTAATTAGGGGCCTGTGTTACTTGCAGGTGACCAGCCCAGGGTACTCCAGGAAATTGTGGTGACACCCAGGGCCCCACCCAGCTTCCCACCCCACTCTGTGGCTGCGGCAGGAGGGAAGGGGATGTGGGAGGAAGGCTGGGGGGCAACTGGCCGGGAGGGGGTGGGTAGGTGGGGGAGAAGGGGGCTGGGCCCTTGTTGTCTGGGTGAGGGAGAGAGGCTCTCTGACCACAGCAGGGACTGGGTTCTGAGGGCAAACGTCAGTGTCGAGGTGGAGCGTCCAGGCCTGCGAGTCCCAGGGACAAGAAACCAAAACCAGGAGCAGGAAACAGAAGACAGCATCTGTCAGAGTTCTAGCTCCCCACTCCGCTCAGAAGACCCTGGAGCTGGAAGGCAGCTCTCACAGGGCTGGGGAAGTGTAAATCCCTGGGCAGTGACAGAGAGCTGGCCAAGGCTGAGCTGGCCACAGAGTGGCAGCGGCCCTGAAGGCTCCTAGCTGCCACCCACTCCTGCCATGACCACCACCTCGGGAACAGAGAGAGAGGACAGGAGAGTCCTGCCCACCAGCTCGGCCTGGGCTGCAGCCCTGGGGAGGGCAGGGAAGCCCAGCAGCCAGAGGAGCCCTTCTCCTGGGCATCTGGCTCAGGCACAGGGACTTCAAGTCGGTGCAGAGGAGGATTCTGGGTCTCCAAGATACCGTTGATGCCCAAGGAGCATGGGGTGACCAAGTAGATGGCCCCCAAACTTTAGTGCAGATCTGGGCAGCCAGGCTACCTACACTGTGTACCCTAGTCATCCAAATACAGCACTGAATGGGGATGGGAGACTCCCCAGTTCTGGTGTTGCCTCCCCCACCTTTCCCAGCAGTGCTGGCCAGATGTTTAGGCTGGCTGGGGCAGGGTAGGGGACAGAATGCGTATGGGGTCTTCTCAGAAGAGCCTGGGGTGGAGATCAGGCCTGTGTCCAGGCCTAGTACAAGTCCTGGAGTGACACATTTGCAGAGACGGAGACCCAGAGGAGGAGCATCTGGGGTGTGGGCATGTGCTTGGCAAATTGGCAGCTTGGGGAGAAGGGAGGGTCCTGGAGACCAGGCTGCACATGCTCCAGGGGCTGAGTGGCCCCTGGTCACTGGGCCACCCGTTCAGAGCTTCTATTTGTGGTCATGAAGCTCACAGCCCTCCCGAGGCCCCTCACTCACCTTCCCGCCCTCTGTCCCCTAGGTCTCTGATGCCCCTGCTGGACCCGGACTCCGGGCTGCTGGTCCTGGCAGGAAAGGTGAGTAAGGAGCTGGGGCCCTCACCTGTGTCCACCACCCAGAGTTCCACCCCAGGACTGGTACCCTCACTTGCTGACTCCATGAGAGAGAAAAAATTAGGACAGCCCAGGCCCCACCACCACCAGGCAAGCAGCCTCCTGCCAGGGCCTCTAGAATGTAGGCTTTCTGAGAGCAAGGCTGAGAGTAAAACAGTGTCAGCACACAGTCGGCACTCCATAAGTACTGGTGTATGCCCTTTGGAGTTCACCTCATGCATGGGATGCTGAGGAGTGAGGTAAAGTCTGCTCAGGGCTCAGCTTAGCACCCAGCATCCATAGCTACCCCCTAGACGTCCGCCATGTTTCTGTGACTCAGGTTCTGCAGGAGGCAGGGGGCAGCTGGTGCTACCCAGGCCACCAGGGTGCAGCCATCAAGGCTCAGGTTGGACTTGTTTCAGGGCGAAAGTCAGCTATACTGCTATGAGGTGGTCCTGCAGCAACCTGCACTGAGCCCAGGTAAGCCCTGCCTCCTCCTCCACCTCCCTCTCCCCTCTGCTCCCCCTCCCGTCCTGCCTGTTCCCATGGTGTCCTCAACAGTGACCCAGTGTGTCCTGGAGAACGTGCTGCAGGGGGCAGCCCTTGTGCCCCGGCGGGCGCTGGCTGTCATGGGCTGCGAGGTGGTCCGAGTCCTGCAGCTGAGCAACACAGCCATCATACCCATCAGCTACCATGTGCCCCGCAAGGTGAGGGCCACCTGGGTGAGGTGCCGGGGTCTGGGGACTCGGGCCTGGGCTTCATTGGCCACCTGCATATCTGCCACCAGGCTGTGGAGTTCCACGAGGACCTGTTCCCGGACACCCCCGGCTGTGTGCCTGCCTCTGACCCCAACACCTGGTGGGCTGGTAGCAACCAGCAGGTAGGGCTGAGGCTTGGCTGGTCTTTTCTTACCTCCACCGCATCAGGAGCCCCCTGACTGGCAGCCGCACCTGCCCTGTGGCCCTTCCATCCCCACCCACTTGACCCCTCCCGGTAGATCTCTCCTGACCTGGTGGCTGTGCCCCGACTGCCTCAACTGCCAGCCTCCCACAGGTGCAGAAGGTCAGCCTCAACCCTGCCCGTCGGCCCCACCCCAGCTTCACATCCTGCCTGCTGCCCCCTATGGAGTGCCCCCCTGACACCACCCAGCCTGCAGAGTCGCCCACTGGTGAAGCAGACCCAAACGTGAGTGCCAGGGCCACCCTCATCTCCTCCTGGTAGCAGTGCCGCCGTGGGTGCCCCGACTGTTCACCTGTCCAATGACCTTTTTCCCCTTTCCTGATTGTCAAGTGTAACAGAGACAGAGAAACACACGAGGCGTATATAAAGAGCTTAACAATGTTTTCTAAATTGGGCAAACATGTAAAAAGCCAGATTTTCACATACAAATCTAGGTTTTTGGTTCCTCTGAAAACAACGGGAGATCTAACTGGCTGGGCACACCCTCCTGCAAGGCTGGGTCCTGGCAGCTGCCACCTGGTATCCCTGTGGTCTGGGGCTCAGCCATGTCCCTGCCTGGGTTACCCCAACCCATCAGTGTAACTGCATTTATGCCCAGCCCCCATTCCACACTCACGCCCAGCCCAGCATGGAGGCGCAGCGGTGACCCTGGAGTCGACTCGGCGTCCCCTCTCTTGGGCCAGCTGACCTGCTGCCTCTCCCCAGGAGGGCTTCTCCTCTCCTCCCAGCTCGCTGACCTCGCCTTCCACACCCTCCAGCCTGGGCCCCTCACTGTCCAGCACCAGCGGCATTGGGACCAGCCCCAGTCTGAGATCTCTGCAGAGCTTGCTGGGTAAGAGGGCAGGACAAGGAGCTCACCCACTAGCATGGGAGCCTGTCTGCCCCTCCACCAGTCGTTCTCTCCAGGGGGCCTCATGCCGGGCACCCATCCTCTTGCTTGCCCAGGCTGGTATCTCCTGGTGGGGTCGTTGGTCCTGGGGACTGGAGCATGGCTGTGAGTCTCACCATAGAACAGGAGGGCGGCCGGGGCCACTGATTTCCATTCAATACTCCCTGAGTCCTGGGGTTCCACCGAGATTCTGTGGGGCCACCAAGGAGTGAGGATCTTGTTCCAGGCATTATTTCAGGCGAGCTGTGTTCACCCTATGGGCAGAGGCCTGGGTCCAGGCCCATGCTGCACACCTGCCCACGGTGAGGGGAGTGGGCGGCCAGGACTCAGCTACAGGGTGAAGAGGCACGGAGTCCTCAAGTGTGGCTCCACATCCCTGCCACCCACCAGGCCCAAGTTCCAAGTTTCGCCATGCTCAGGGCACTGTCCTGCACCGAGACAGCCACATCACCAACCTCAAGGGACTCAACCTCACCACGCCTGGTGAGAGTGACGGCTTCTGTGCCAACCAGCTGCGTGTGGCTGTGCCCCTGCTCAGCAGTGGAGGGCAGGTGGCCGTGCTCGAGGTGAGGGGCCCCACCCACCAAGGCTGCCCCCAAGTCCCTGCAGGTGGAAGGATGTGGAAGGCGAACCGTGTGTCAGGTCCCTGCCCATGTCCTGTAATCCCCCTGGCTGCCCCATGCTGGGGTGCCACTCTTATCCCCATTTTCCAGACAAGAGTGAAAAGGCACAGAGAGGTTTAGTGACCTGTCTGGGTCATACAACTGTGTAAGTGGTGGAACTGGGATTTGAACCCCGACCACCTGAGTCCCCAGCCTCAGCTTTTCCCATTGCCGAAGCTGCCACCCCTCACTTTCTGGGACCTCGTGGTTGGCATCTGAGGCTCAGAGCACAAGGTAGTGAGAGCAGAGAGTTTGGGTTCCCCAGCATTGGGACATCTGCTGCAGAGGGGTGGGGGCCCAAAACCTCTGGGGACTGGCTCTCCTGCCTGACACTGATGGGGAGGGGTGGGGGCATCTCCCACAGCTTCGGAAGCCTGGCCGCCTGCCTGACACAGCGCTGCCCACACTACAGAATGGAACGGCTGTGACAGATCTGGCCTGGGACCCTTTTGACCCCCACCGCCTTGCTGTGGGTAAGAAGGCTGGGCAGCCAGGTCTGCAGGTGCTCCCAGTCCTGAGTGAGGGCTGGGGAGCCCAGGGACCTTGGGTCCAGCAGTGATGAGCTGTCGTTCTCTGCAGCCGGCGAGGATGCCAGGATTCGACTGTGGCGGGTACCCCCAGGGGGCCTGGAGGAGGTGCTCACTACGCCTGAGGCTGTGCTCACAGGTCAGGTGGGCTGGAATGGGGGTGGGGGTGGGCATTGGCTCCTGAGGGCTCACTGCCACTCTGCCTGTCCCCCAGGCCACATGGAGAAGATCTATTCCCTGTGCTTCCACCCCCTGGCGGCTGATGTGCTGGCCTCCTCTTCCTATGACCTCACCATTCGCATCTGGGACCTTCAGGCCAGAGCTGAGCGACTAAGGCTGCAGGGCCACCAGGACCAGGTAGGATGGCTGTGGGGGCAGGAGCCTAGCCATGGCACAAGAGACTGTTTCTCATGTGCTCTCCTGTCCGCAGATCTTTGGCCTGGCCTGGAGTCCCGATGGGCAGCAGCTAGCCACTGTTTGCAAGGATGGACACGTGCGGGTCTACCAGCCCCGGAGTGACCCTGAGCCCCTGCAGGTGAACAAACATGGGCTGAGGGGGCCTCAGAGTCTCTTGAGGGACCTAGGCTGGGCTTCATGTGATGTATCTCAACAGGAAGGCCCAGGGCCTGAGGGTGGCCGTGGAGCCCGCATTGTCTGGGTTTGTGATGGCCGCTGTCTGCTGGTGTCTGGCTTTGACAGGTGAGGTCACCATCCCTAGATTACAGCCACCTGTGTCCCCCTTCCCTGAATTCACACACACTTGTCAGGCTTACAGAAACTGTCCATGCTTCTCATTATTGGATGGGTGAAGGGGTGGGGGGGTGGGAAGGTGAATGATGGATGGATGGACGGACAGACGGATGG
>NW_007258213.1:1075800-1083247 GCF_000164805.1 Carlito syrichta | reverse complement strand
GGTGGGTGGGTGGGTGGATGGGTGGATGAGTGGATGAATGAGAGTGTAGGTGGGTAGATGGATGAGCGGGTAGATGGATGGATGGGCGGGTGAGTAGGGAGGAAGAGTCAACATGGGGCCCAGGGGGATGAGAGTTAGGCCCTGCTCCTAGGAGCCCATGCCGGATGCAGATCAGGGAGGCACAGAAAACACAGAACCAGGCCACCTAGAGGGGCCTGAGAGAGGGTCATCTGGTGTTCTGGAGGAAGTATCAGGGAAGGCCTCCCAAGGGAAGCGTCTTCTGAGCTGGGTCATAAAGAGGCTGCTGACCAGAGACCTGAAGCAGGGGCAGTCGAGTCTGAGTGGAAAGGCCAGGAAGCCGACCAGCCCGTCGGAGCAGAGGGCAGGAAGCAGAGTGTGGAGAGAGAAATCCAGATATAGGCGGTCACGGTGACCATGGGTTGGGGCCAAGGCCAGGGCTGTGCAGAGGAGGGTCAGGGGCAGTAGCCTGGGAGGAGGGAAGGTAGATCAGCAAAGGAGGATGCTGCTGCACGGGGCCAGTGTTCTGAGGGCCGAACAAGGCCCTCCTACGGCCCAGGGCAGACTGGGGGCCACATGGGAGTTGGTCCTGCCGCAAGCCCCTGCAGCTCTAAGGACCTGCTTCTGCTCTGGGCCCCCATTGCAGCCGAAGTGAACGCCAGCTGCTCCTGTATGCGACTGAAGCCCTGGCAGGTGGCCCCTTGGCAGTGCTGGGCCTAGACGTGGCTCCCTCAACCCTGCTGCCTAGCTACGACCCAGACACCGGCCTGGTGCTTCTCACGGGCAAGGTGGGCTGGGTGGGGGTGGTGACAGGTGAGAGGAGGTGGGAGGAAGGCTGGCTCAGCTGGGCCGGCACCACAGTGCCCTCTGCCCCTGCAGGGCGACACCCGTGTGTTCCTGTATGAGCTGCTCCCTGAAGCCCCTTTCTTCCTGGAGTGCAACAGCTTCACATCACAGGACCCCCACAAGGTGAGGTTAAGGTCATCCTGACACCTGGTCTCTGATGGGACCACAGGGCCGCCCCACCCCCTCGTGGCCATATGGGGAAGTGCAGGAGCCTGTGGGCCAGCGGGTCAGTCCGGGGTCAGGCTACACCCTGCGGTGAGCAGGAGCTGGTGGTGATTATCTAGGAATTTTGAGAGTGGCTGTTATACCCAGCCATTATTAAAGATTAAACTATGTAAAGTCAGGCAGTATGAACCTGAAATATGATTCTAGAAATAAATATATTAAAAAGCAAAGTAGGCCGGGCATGGTGGCCTAGTCTGTAATCCAGCACTTTGGGAGGCCGAGGCAAGAGGATTGCCTGAGCTCAGGGGTTCGTAACCAGCTTGGACAACTTGGTGAGACCTTGTCTCTACAATAAATCACAAAAACTAGCTGGGCATAGTGGCGTACATCTGTAGTTCCAGCTACTTGGAAAGGCTGAGGTGGAAGGATCGCCTAAGCCCAGCAGCTCGAGGCTGTGGTGGCCATGAGCGTGCCCCTGCACTACAGCCTGGGTGACAAGAGTGAGGCTCCAACTCAGAAAAAAAAAAAAAAAAGCTCATGCCTATAATTCCAGCACTTTGGGAGGGTGAGGTGAGAGGATCGCTTGAGCCCAGGAGTTTGAGACCAGCCTGGGTAACATAGCCAGACCTCATTTCTACAAAAAATAAAAAAAATGAACTGGTGTGGTGGCACACACCTGTGGTCCCAGCTACTCTGGAATCTGAGAAGGATTACTTGAGCCCAGGTTCTAGGCTACAGTGAGCTGTGATTGTATCATTGCACTCCTGCCTGGATAACAGTGAGAACCCCCCCAACTCAAGTAAATAAATAAAGAAAATCAAGGTAATTTGAGTGAGTGGCTCACAACTGTAATCCCAGCTATTTGAAAGGCTGAGACGGGAGGATCTACTTGAGCTCAGGAAGTCGAGGCCGCAGTGACCTATGATCACACCACTCCTCTCCAGCCTGCATGACAGAGCAAGACTCTGTCTCTAAAAATAATAAAAATAGGCCGGGCTCAGTGGCTCAGCCTATAATCCCAGCACTTTGGGAGGCCAAGGCGAGTGTATTGCCTGAGCCCGCGGGTTCAAGACCCACCCAGGCAACTTGGTGAGACCTCGTCTCTACAATAAATAAAAAATTAGAGGTGTGGTAGTGCATGCCTATAGTTCCAGCTACTTGGAAGGCTGAGGCAGAAGGATCGCCAGAGCCCAGTAGGTGGAGGTTGCAGTAGCCAGGAGCGTGCCACTGCACTCCAGTCTGGGTGACAGAGTGAGACTCCAACTCAAAAATAAAAAAAATAAAAATAAAGCAAAGTAGTAAATACTCATTTTGTCACTTCCTAATTATTTTATTCCATTTTCCTGACATCGGTGCTGTTGAAGTCTTATACATCTGTTGGCTCCATGTGGTGGATCTGCCACCGGGCAATGTGGTTGTTCATCTCTTCCAAACACTACACTGTAGTGTGAAGTTGGCTGTGGTGGGGAGTTTTTGCTCCGTGAAAAATAGACCAATGCTACAAACCAGGGCTTTTTCCTTCCCAGAGCCAGTTTGCTCACCTTAATAGTGTGTTACTGTCCTAGTAGTCTAATGAGAGATGCTAGCACCCAGGGATGCGGTGTGCCAGCCATGAGCTCTGAACTCCAGCTCCAACTCCCTTGCTGCCCACAGGGCTTCGTCCTCCTGCCCAAGACAGAGTGCGACGTGCGGGAAGTGGAGTTTGCCCGATGCCTGCGTCTGCGCCAAACCTCACTGGAGCCTGTGGCCTTCCGGCTGCCCCGAGTCAGGGTGAGGTTAGGGGCCACTGCCCAGCCCTCCTTCCTGCTACCTGGTGGGAGCTTTGAGTCCTGTCTGCCCCTGCCCCCAGACTTCCTCGTCCATTGTACTTTGGGGAAGTCTTACTCTGCTGAGATTCTGAAATTCATGGCAACCCCAGGACTGGGGGAGGGCCCCAGGTCTTGCCACCCCTTCATCTGATAGATGCTAGTGTGCTCTGGGCCTCTGGTCAATGTCTCAGGACAGCACTTTCCTCCCCCTGCAGAAAGAATTTTTCCAGGACGATGTGTTCCCAGACACAGCAGTGAGCTGGGAACCAGTGCTCAGTGCCCAGGCCTGGCTGCAAGGTGCCAGCGGCCAGCCCCGACTTCTCAGTCTGCAGCCCCCCGACATGACCCCAGGTGGATTGAAGGACTGGGTGAGAGGGAGGAAGTAGGGACATCAGTGGGGACTGGAGAAAGAGGCAGAAGGCCCAAGTTCAAGTTCTGCTCCTGCTGACAGGTAGAAACCTCTGACACTCCTGAGGATGGGGAGTGGCTGTGTCTCCACATGCAGTCTTTGAGCTCCTGGAGGACAAGCCCCATTGTCTGTGATTCCCTCACAAGTCCCCACCCGTAGTGCACGCGCGCGCACACACACACACACACACACACACGCTAGTGCCCAGGGCAGTCCTTGTGAACCGAAGCTTCAGTGGCTATTAATACTGCCTCTTGAGTCTGTGCCGCAGAATCCCCCATGGCCTGGCACCAAGGCGCCCCCATCCGGGGGACACTCTGATGCCTGTTCTTGCCCTGCCCCAGTGAGCCAAGCTCCCCGTGAGGCCCCTGCCCGACGAGCCCCATCCTCAGCACAGTACCTGGAAGAGAAGTCAGACCAGCAAAAGAAGGAAGAGGTAGGCATGGGAGAGAGCAGCCATGTGGAGGGGACGGGGTCCTGTGTGTGCCTGGCCATGGTCCTTCAAGTCTCCAGCCCCAGCCCAGATGCTCCCACCATGCCAGAGCCCAGAGAGGAGAACTTCTAGACTGCTGACTTACCGCTGCCTCTGGGTCACAGGGAGCTGGGAGGGCAGTGAGAGCCCTGTCCTGGCCAGGCTGGACCCAGCCAAAGCGAAAGGTTCTGGGCCAGAGCACATTTGGAACCCATCAAATTTGAGCGTTTGACGCCATGTATGGAGACAGTGGCACCTGTATCTCTTGCCACATGTCATAGTCTCTCAGTCTGACGACTCTGTCTCTGTTTTGTGTCTTCTTTTTTTTTTGAGTTGGAGTCTCGCTCTGTCGCCCAGACTGGAGTGCAGTGGCCATTCCCGGCCACCGCAGCCTCGACCTGCTGGGCTCCAGCGATCCTTCCGCCTCAGCCTTCCAAGTAACTGGAACTACAGGCATGCACTACCATGCCCGGCTAATTTTTGATTTATTGTAGAGATGAGGTCTCGTCAAGTTGCCCAGGCGGGTCTCGAACCCACAGGCTCAGGCAACCCACTCACCTCGGCCTCCCAAAGTGCTGGGATTACAGGCTGAGCCACCAAGCCCGGCCTTTGTGTCTTTTTCAATGAAAGCCCATCAACTTGTTCAGGGTTCTATTTTAAATGGCTCTTTTGACTGGGAGTTGTGACTCATGCCTGTGATCCCAGTATTTTCAGAGGCTAAGGCTAGGATTTTCACTTGAGGCTAGGAGTTCAAGGCCAGCCTGGGTACCATAGCGAGACCCCCAACTCTACAAAAAATAAAAAAATTAACCAGGTGTGGTGGTGGTACCTATAGTTTCAGCTACTCAGGAGTCTGAGGCATGAGGATTGCCTGAGCCCAGAAATTTGAGGCTGCTGTGAGACATGGTTCCACCACTACACTCCAGTTTGAGCAACAGAGCGAGACTCCCGTCTTTAAAATAAAAAACAAATTTTAAAAAGAAGGAACTGGGCATGGTAGTGTGTGCCCATAGTTCCAACTACTTGGAAGACTGAGGCGGAAGGATCACCTGAACCCAGCAGGTCAAGGCTGTGGTGGCCGTGAGCATGCCACTGCACTCCAACCTGGATGACAAAGTGAGATTCTGACTCAAAGTAAATAAAAAAATTTTTTTAAATAGCTCTTTTCACAGCATTGTCAGAACTAAAATTGGGGTGTCGGATGTTCTTGGGGTCGAGAAGTCCGAACCCTTTCCAATTCTTCTCCTGCCACTGTCTCAGCTGCTGAATGCCATGGTGGCCAAGCTGGGGAACCGGGAGGACCCACTCCCCCAGGACTCCTTCGAAGGTGTGGACGAGGATGAGTGGGTAAGTGGCAAGTGGTCCGACTTCCTGTGGGCAGCACCATCCCTTGCTTGCACAATGCACACTGCCCACCTTGCCAGGCCCTCTTAACACCTTCCTGCCTCTTGGTATGTCACCCCAGGACTAGCCTGCGCACCTGTCACCTCTGGCCTCACCTGCTGCTGCCACATCCCAGAGCCACCTGGTGCCCCACACACTTCACATGTCATCCTCACGCTGGAAGATGCCTCTGTGGCCTGGGCACACCTCATGCCAGCGCCCTGGCTTCTGGTGGGCCCTGGGCACTTACACAGCCTCTGGGCCCACGGCAACTCCCGTGGGTTGTCTGCACCTCTGCTTTCTCTGGGGTGGGCTGCCTCTCCTCAGCTGCCTGATAGCATGTGGAGCTGAGGTGTAGGGGGTGGGGGAGCCAACTGCATGTCCCCAGGCAGGCCCTGGGCTCCCTGTCTCCCCTGCTCCCTCTGCTGACCTGGGCAGGTCTCAGCCTGGGCAGGCCTCATCCAGCACCTTCAGTTACTTCATGCCACCCCATCTTGCCTGCTGCCCCAGTTCAAGGGCCTTGGGGGCCACCCCCTACCAGGCTATCTGGAGCAGCACCAGCCTCAGGGGCCTGGGACCAGTTGCCTGCTCCCCAGGCTTGAAGCCAGGAGAAGGGGACATCACAGGGCTGATGGTCTAGTAAGGGGGTGTAGGCCCCCTGGGAACTGTCCTGTACATGCCCTGAATGTTCTCAGTTAATTAAACTTTTCTAAGCTGGACACCTTGTGTACTGCTGTGGTCTCTAGGCTGGCTGGAAAGGGGAAGAGGACAGGAATATGAGTGAGCATGATTTGGCCCAAGGCCCCCCTCAGTCCAGCCTCATTCTGCTCCCAAGGCCTTTTCACTCTGGTGCTACTGGGAGTCATTCATTCATCACATGGGTGCCCAGCAGTACTCTGGGTGGTAGGATACTGTGCTGGACAGGAGAAACAAGATCTTTCAAGGAGCTTCAGCTTATTAGTGCCTAATTATACAGGGAGCCAGACTCTGCAAGTGAGCAAGTAAAGTGTGAAGAGAGCTGTAAAGAACATACATTATTTGAAAGAAATGACGTAAAGACAGGGGAAGCAGGGTATTCAGGGGTCTGAGAAGATGACATTTAAACTGAGGCCAGGCGTAATGGCTCACACCTATAATCCCAGCACTTAGGGATACCAAGATGGAAGGATCATTTGAGTCCAGGATTCAAGACCAGCTTGGACCTCACAGCGAGACCTCATCTTTACAAATAGAAATTAAAAAAATTAGCCAAGTGTGGTGATGCTACTTGGGAGGCTGAGATGGAAGGATTGCCTGAGCCCAGGAGGTCGAGGCACTGGAAATTCCCATTCTAGTGGGAGGAAACGGATTATCAATAATAAGCATAAAAGTAAATTATGTAATATTGTAGAGGATGATAAGAGGTTTAGGGGAAAAACAGCATCAAGAATAAAGGATAAGTGAGTCACAAAAGACTCTACATTGTATAATTCCAGTTCTATAAAATATCCAGAGCGGGCAAATCCGGAGACAGAAAGTAGATGAGTGGTTGCCAGGGGCTAGAGGAAGGGAAATGGGTAGTGACTGCTCATAGGTGATGAAAATGTTCTGGAAACAGGCCAGGCACAGTGACTGATTCCTGTAATCCCAGCACTTTTGAAGGCGGAGACCCGAAGATCGCCTGATCCCAGGAGTTTGAGACCAGCGTAGACAACATAGTGAGACCTTGTCTCTACAAAAAGTAAAAAAAAAAAAAACACTGGCTAGGCATAGTGGCCCACACCTGTAATCAGTCTCAGCTACTCTGGAGGCTGAGACAGAAGGATGTCCTGAGCCCAGGAGGTTGAGGCCGTGATGATCATGCCACTGCACTTCAGCCTGGGCAACCAAGTGAGACCTTGCCTCAAAAAAAAAAAGTTTTGGGTTCGAGACCTGCCTGGGCAACTTGGCGAGACCTCATCTCTACAATAAATCAAAAAATTAGCCGGGTGTGGCAGCGTGCGCCTGTAGTTCCGGCTACTTGGAAGGCTGAGGCGGAAGGATCGCCGGAACTCAGCAGGTCGAGGCTGCGGTGGCCGGGAGCAGCCACTGCACTCCAGTCTGGGTGACAGAGTGAGACTCCAACTCAAAAACAAAAAAGAGTTTTGGAAATAGTGGTGAAGGGGTAACGGTGTCCTGCTGTGAGTACAGTACTAAAAAGCACTTAATTGTATACTTGAAATGGGTGACTTGTATGGTACGAATATTATATCTCAATAAAGCTGAGATACGCAAATTTTAAAAAAGGAAGGCATGTCAGTGTCAGGAGTCCAGGTGGGCCTCACTGAGGAGGTGACATTTGGGCAAAGACTTTTTTTTTTTTTTTTG
>NW_007258213.1:1073868-1075599 GCF_000164805.1 Carlito syrichta | reverse complement strand
TTTCAAGTAGCTGGAACTACAGGCGCGCGCTACCACGTCCGGATAATTTTTGATTTATTGTAGTGATGAGGTCTCGCCAAGTTGCCCAGGCGGGACTCGAACCCGTGGGCTCAGGCAATCCACTCACCTCAGCCTCCCAAAGCGCTGGGATTACAGGCTGAGCCACCAAGCCCGGCTGGGCCAAGATTTGAAGGAGGAAGAGGAAGACGGAATGCGCTTCCCAGCCAGAAGGAATCTGGAATGAAACCTATGTTGAAATTTCTTGTTTTCTTAAATACTCCTGATAATTTTTTTTTTGAGTTGGCGTCTCACGTCATCGCCCAGGCTGGAGTGCAGTGGCTCCAGCATCGACCTGCTGGGCTCTGGAGATCCAGCCGCCTCGACCTTCCAAGTAGCCGGAACTACAGGTGCGCACTACCACGCCCGGCTAATTTTTTATTTATCGTAGCGTCGAGGTCTTGCCAAGTTCCCCGGGCTGGTCTCGAAACCGCGTGGGATTACAGACTGAGCCACCGAGTTCGGCCACCCCTGAGAATGTATCACCCTACTCCGCATTATGTTCGTTTATTTCATATAACGTTTTAGTCTCAAGTATTTTGGCAAAACCCAGAGCTGAAATCGCCTCATGTTTGACGGTTCGGCTCCGCTGACCCAGCACTCCCGGAGAAGCACGCGGGTCAGAGTCTGGGTCCCGCCCCCAGCTGTTCTCTGAGCCGGAGGCGGGCCCCGCTCCCGGCTCCGCCCCTCCGAGTACGTCACCACCGGAGACTGAGACTACGCGCATGCCCGGCGCGGTCTCACGCACGCGCTCTTCGCAGCCTCCCCTGACCTGTGACCCGCAGGCCGCCCTTGAAGCCCGGCTGCTGGGCCTCAAAACTGGAGCCGTCGTCCCCGACGCAGAGCGGCCACCATGGTGAGGCCCGCGCAGGGCGCTGCCCGGGGAGGGGAGGCCGGCCGGGGGGTGGGGGGAAGAGGCGGGGCGGCCAGCTCCGGACCGGGCTATGGGCACCGTGCGCCCCCAGCGTGCCCTGCAGGAAGCGGGGTCTGGAGGCGTTGCGCTCGGGGGCGCCGAGACTGGTGGCGGCAGCGACCTCGAATCGGGCTTGAAGGCACGGCGGGCTTGGCCGGCCTGAAATGACCCGGCACAGGTGGTTCCCCTGTGCCTGGCTCGTGTGTGAGCCGCTGTGGGCGGTGGAGGATGGGTCCGGCCCTTGAGCACCTGTCCCGCTCCGGAGCCTTAGCGCTCTGCGGAGTCGGCCTTGTCGCCCTGTTGTTAGCCGCATTTGAAAGTTCACTCTTCCAAGGATGTGACAGACCTGAGACTGGAACTGGGCCCCGAGACACTGAGCGGAGCGCTTGTGCGTTACTATCGGCACATGGAGCCAGTCCACATACACTGAGTGCGTCGGGTCTCCTGGGAAGCCTTTAAAAATGCAGGGTTTGAGCTGATCCCTGGAGGTTCCACATATATAAGTTCCCCAGGTGATTCTGTCGCTGCCGGTTTGGGGAGCCACTTAACTAATAATAATGATACTGTAATAGCGAACAGCTTACAAATGCCAGGCTCTGAGCAGAGGCTTTATGTAGATTCTCTCATTTAGTTCTTGCGAAGTCTTGCTGTCATTATTCCCATTTTACAGGTAAGGGGCCTGAAGCTGAGAGAGTTTAACTCCTCCAGGGCCATGTGTCCAATGGTGTCTCAGGACTACACATTTTTTTTTTTTTTTTTTT
>NW_007258213.1:1070950-1073848 GCF_000164805.1 Carlito syrichta | reverse complement strand
AGGCAATCCACTGACCTCAGCCTCCCAAGGCGCAGGATTACAGGCTGAGCCACTGAGCCCGGCAGGACTACACATTTATCACCATATTACTCCTGCCCTATATGGTCACTGCCACTTGTTGAGGACCTAGGATTAGCCCTCACTGAACTGGGTCCTTCACATGCATTCCTTCATTTAACTCTGAGCCACCCTCAAAGCTGAATAACACAGGACTCTGAAAGAGTCTGCATCCTGAAGAATAGGCAAATTGGTAAGATAAGACATGACAGTCTGTTAAGAGGAAAAGAGAGTGCTGTGGAAAAGTGTAGCTGGAAGGAGCCTGGGAGGCTTCACACAGGGGATAGGGGATCACATGTCAGGCTAAGTCCTGGAGGATGTTGTTCTTTTCTGTTGTTTGTTTTGTTTTTGAATCAAGGTCACCCAGGCTGGAGTGCAGTGGCATGATCCTGGCTCACTGCAGCTTCGACTTCCTGGACCCAGGCAATCCTCTTCCTCAACCTCCCAAGTAGCTGGGACTACAAGTGCGTGCCACCAGGCCTGACTAATTTTATTTGTTTTATTTTTATTTTTTATAGAGACAAGATCTCACTACGTTGCCCCGGCTGGTCTCAAATTCTTGGCTGCTCAAGACTCCTCTCACCTCAACCTCCTAAAGTGTTGGGATTACAGGTGTGGGCCACCATGTCCGGCTTTTGGATGTTAGGTGGACAGTAACAGGGAAGGAGAGAGGATATTCTAGGTGGAGGAACTCAGAGCATCAAAGACCCTGAGGGGTAAAGAAGTATGAGAGCAGGTCTAGGAGTAGAGGGTGTGACTGCAGTGTGGAGAGAGGTGAGGGGGGAGAAATAAATTGAGGCCAGACAGAGCTATGAATGCCAGGCTGGAGAGTGGACTGAACCTGCCGGCGGTGGTGAAGAATGTATGTTTTTTGAGGACAACCAGAACCCTTGTTCAGCAGAAGGTTAGGAGGCATTTGGAAACTCTGTGTCGGGGCATAGAGTGTGGGGACTCCAGACGGATCAAGGCAGAGCTGACTGTGGTTAAGTGTCGATGCCTGAAAGGCCACATTCATTTAGAAATGTGTCCGCCACTTGCTGTGCCGGCCGTTGGCCAGGCCCCGGGATGCCATGGCACATGCTGTGGTGTGGTCCTTCCTTCTGTCTAGTTGTTATGCCAGCAGCTGTTTACAGAGGCCCTGGGTGCATCTTTGAGAAGAGGGTGAGTCTCCAAGGTGGTCTTCTCACCTACCCAAACTGACCATGAAGGAGCATTGCACACAGATTTGTCTGAAAGCCAGGCTCCCTTTTTTGTGCACTTGACACAAGTCAGAATAAGTCACCTTCCTGAGTGCCTCCCTCAACACTGTCTGTGGTCCTTTGTCCCAACTGCAGGGCTTTGGCCCCATATTGGGCCACATTGCTATCTGATAAGAAAGCATGTGTCTTGCCCACCGTGGGTCCTAGAGTTGGAATCCCATGGCTCTGATCTCTGTTCTCGGATAACCGCTTGGCCTGAAATTGGATGTCACGTGGGCCGGTTGCTCTTTCCCGGGACCTTCAGGCCTGAGTGTCAGTCATTGGACTATGGGATGTTTTGGGGCTTTCTGGGAGGGGCCTCTGCCGGTGACTGTCTTGATCACCTGTGGTGGTAGTTGCAGCTGGCAGAGCTCTGCTCTGCTTGAATATTCCATTCTGAGCTCAGCCTAACCCAGAGCCGGTGTACAGGGCATGTTGGGGTACAGAGTAGATGGCCAAGAGGCTTGGCTGCTCTGCCAATCTCTAGGACATTTGGCACCAAGCCGGGTCTAGTCCGGAAGCAAAGGCAACTGTGGCATTCCTGCTCTGGACCTACTGTCGTCTGTCCACTTGGTTTTGTGAATGTTACCTCCTATGGGCCTCATCACCCTCCTGGGAGGAGAATAGTATTCTCTCCACTTGGCAGTTAGTGGAGAGATTTAATGCAGGACTCCACTAAGAAAACTGAGGTTCTAAGGTGAGAAGATGCTTGAGCCCAGGAAGTGTGAGTAATTTGGAGAAACGAAACTAGAATTGCAGTTCAGCTCAGCGTTCTTGTTCTGCTTGCTCACTGCCTCTTGGGTCCCTGGCAAACATAGTACATTTTGCAACCTTCACTCCTGAGGAATCAAAGGGCCTGTAGCAAACGAATCGTTGTATTGGAAGAAGCTTTGTAACTCCATAGCACCGGGTCATTGCCAAGTTGTTGTTGGTTTTGAATATTCACTCATTGCCAAGTTTTGTGAAAGAAATAGTAGTAAATGAAAGCCAACATTTATTAAGTACCTATTGTATCATTAGACTCTGTGCCAGGCAATGGACAGGCATCTCATTTCATCTCTATGACAGCCCTATTGGTGGCCACATTTTATAAGTGAAGAAACTGAGGCTCACAACACTGGGATTTGTGCCCAGGTGATCCCAAAGCCGGCTGGTGTAACCACTATTCCACACTGTCTCTTCTAGGACATGCTTCCCACAGGAACCTTGCTGGTGTCAATCTACTGTCCAGGCAGCTCCTTTGGCTGGCCAGGGTAACTGCTGAAGCTTTGCAGGCCAGTCCCGCCTGTCTTGCAGCCCTGAAGGGTGCACTTGGGCAGCCACAGGCTGCCATGCCACTTTTTGACGTGTACAGGGGACAGTTGGGGAGGCTCCCTAGTCACAGCCGCAGCTCTCAATGTTCACTATTTAACAACAGTTATCTGCCTTGGCAGAAAAGTACACAAGTGCTGGGCTCGATGGCTCAGCCTGTAATCCCGCGCCTTGGGAGACTGAGGTGCGTGGATTGCCTGAGCCCGCGGGTTCGAGACCTGCTTGGGCAACTTGGTGAGACCTCATCTCTACAATAAATCAAAAATTAGCCGGGTATGGTAGCGCATGCCCG
>NW_007258213.1:1049259-1070930 GCF_000164805.1 Carlito syrichta | reverse complement strand
GAGACCTCATCTCTACAATAAATCAAAAATTAGCCGGGTATGGTAGCGCATGCCTGTAGTTCCAGCTACTTGGAAGGCTGAGGCGGAAG
The DNA here is from genome assembly GCF_000164805.1 of Carlito syrichta. NCBI lineage: Eukaryota > Metazoa > Chordata > Mammalia > Primates > Tarsiidae > Carlito > Carlito syrichta. The sequence continues at coordinate 1,070,841 of NW_007258213.1, read as the reverse complement.
GATTGCCGGAGCCCGGCAGGTCGAGGCTGCGGTGGCCGGGAGCGGCCACTGCCCTCCAGTCTGGGTGACAGAGTGAGACTCCGACTCAAAAAAAAAAGAGAGAAAAGTACACAAGTAAAATTACAAGGCCATGTGATGGCAGCAGAGGGACTGAAGGCTGTTGGTGGGAGGGGTAGTCTGACACCTGAGGGGTGGTCCAGGCCAAGGGAACCATCTGGAGTAACCTACTGCAGTCCAGCGGTCCATCTCAGAAGGAGTGGCACCAGGCAGGGAGGCAGAAATCAGGTGAGACTGTTGGTCGGCATGGGCATCAGCAGGCGCATCTGACAGTGAGCCCAGCTGGCGACAGCCCCGCCCCTCCTTTTTCACAGGAGAGTCTTCCTTGGGTTCTGCTTTCTGGTGTGAAATCCAGCGCTTATGAAATTTCCACCTACTTGTGAAATCCAAACCCACTTCTGTTTGTTCATCCCCCTGATGGTCCATCATCACATCCCTCCTGTGGGGGAAGAGCAGGACCAGGACAGTCAGACAAGGCCAGCTCTGGAGTCTGAAATCCACGGGAGTGTGACACATGAGCCCCTCTTGCCTGGGTTGTGGCTGCCATGGCTGACGGCGCCAGCTTTGGGTTTCCTGCCTGCCTCCGCAGGTACTAGCTGTACACCCTCCAGCCAGTCACCAAAACCCTTGAGTTCAGGATAAAATGGCACAACAAATAGAGTGTTTGACCCAGTGCCTGGCACATGGGCTCAGTTGGTACTTGTTGACTGACGGGACATCTAACTACAGAAGAATACAAGGAGGGAGGGAAAGTCCTTGCTGTGCCACGTGGGCCCTGCCAGCCTATGCCCAGTGGTCTTCTAGTATGCTGCACATACCCACACATATGCCACTCCATGTGTGTGCCATCTCTGTATAATCTCTGTTTTACAGATCTGTGCATTTTTTCCATGTCTCCTGCTTTCCTTGTCTCTCTCCGGCCAACCTGGGCTGTTCCTTTACACTCTTTCCTCCCAGGTTTGGCTCAACCTGGTCCCTCTGCCCAGAATGCCCTAATATTTCCATCATGATTCTACCTGCCCTTCAAAACCCAGCCCCAAAGAGATATCATCTTCTCCCACAATCTTCATGTCATTCCTGAGTTTTTCCTCTGGTTTGTCTACACATCTGGTCACATCTTACTGGGACTCCCTTGCATGCCTCCATGGTGTATGGAATTGCACATGCAGTCCTAGGGCGTGTATAGCCTCGCTGTGCTACAGTGTCCCTGCCAGGCCGTGTCTGTGTGTGGCCAGCTCTAGTCAAGGACCTGGTACTGTGTGTCTTTGTGCCCAAGTGCTGAGCAAAAAACATAGTAGACTCAGTAAGCAAACGAATGAGTGAACCAGTGACTGAACAGATGAACTAGACTTACTCTCCCTCATCATTTGATCCATAGTGTGTTTGTCTAAATACCTGCCTAGTGGGCCAGGCACGGTGGCTTCTGCCTGTAACACCAGCGTTTTGGGAGGCTGAGGCAAGAGGACTGCCTGAGCCCAGGGGTTTGAGACCAGCTTGGACAACTTGGCGAGACCTCATCTCTACAGTAAATCAAAAAATAAGCCGGGCATACGCCCAAGTAGTTCCAGCTACTTGGAAGGTGAAGGTGGAAGGATCACCTGAGCCCAGCTGGTCGAGGCTGCAGTGGCCATGAGTGTGCCACTGCATTCCAGCCTGGGCAACCGAGTGAGACTCCAACTCTGAATATACACATACATACATATAATGACCTTCCTAGTGGGTTTTTAGCTTCTTGAAGGCAGAGAGTGTTTTGCCTTAAGTAGATCCTCAGTACCTATTGTGTTGACTAGAGCAAACTCAGAGTCATAGGACCTAAAGTCTTGGGACTGTTCAACTAGAATGGACCTGAGTTTTCCCACTGGTAACAAAGGTTGGACTGCAGATCTCAGAAGCGCAGGAAAAGCGATCACCCACCCCAGGTTCAAGAGTGAGCAGTCTGGGACTGTCCCTGTGCTCTGGCTCCCAGGCCACCGTGTTTTTTCTGGAAGCTGGTGGCCTCCATCCCTGCAGCCACTTTGTCTAGGCTCCTCTACACCTTTCCTGAAGCCAGGGGGACCAGTCTGCCTCGGGACTCCATCAGGCTCACCCCCAGCCTGCCTGAAGCCTTTGTCAGGGCGCTTCGGACGAGATGGCCTGTGGCTGCAGCTCTGTGCCCAGTCCTACAGGTCTCCAGCAGCCTTGCCACTTGGCAGCCATTTCCAGGGTCCCATCCTTGTGGGCCCTAAGCATGCAGTCTGCCAACCAGGTGCCTGTTTTGCCCACAGGCCAAGTACCTGGCCCAAATCATTGTGATGGGTGTGCAGGTGGTGGGCAGGGCCTTTGCCCGGGCCTTACGGCAGGAGTTTGCAGGTAAGCGAGGGCCCGTCGCCCCCTGGGCTGGGAGCTTCTGCCCAGGTCAGCTTTTCCCTGAAGCTATGGGCACTTTAAGCCTGCCAGCTGTGAATGCAGGGATTCCTCTGCAACCTGGGGCTCTGTGGCTGGGGTGGCCTGGGGCACTTCCCCTTGGAAGCGGTGCTGCCAGCGTTTAGGACATTGCTATGTAAGGGAGAGGCTTATCTTCAGTGAGACCTGATTGGCAGGAGCATCCAGGGCAGGGGATGGCAGACCAGCCCACCTGGCCACCTATTTTTGTAAATAAAGTTTTATGGGAACACTGCCACTCCCTCTGGCTACTTTTGAAGCAGACTTCAGAAATTCCACCACAGACTCATTGGCCTAGAAAGCCTAAAATATTTACTCTCTGACCCTTTAAGAACAGTGGCTCCTGATTCTAGGGTCATTGAAAGGGAATAGGTCACCCAAGGCAGCGGCTCCAGTGATCTAGGTAACAGGTGGGCATCCAGGCCCTGCAGAGCTGCCCGCAGCCCACTCCGTCCAGTCCTGGGGTGGGTGAGAAGGGGACTGGGTCATCTTGCCAATTCGGTGGTCAGACCCTGCCCTTGTCTTCCAGTGAAGCATGTCTGTCCTCACTTTCCAACCCCCACCCCCAACAAAGAAACCACTCCTGGAGAAGAGGCAGCTGTGGTATGTCTCTTATCCTGTGCCCCTGGCAGTGCTGAGCCACCCACTCGGAAGGCCCAGGGGGAGCTCCGGGCTGCCGGGGACTGAGCAGCCACCCACATGTCCACACAGCTAGTCGGGCCGCAGCTAATGCCCGGGGACGCGCCGGGCACCAATCTGCAGCTGCCTCCAACCTCTCTGGCCTCAGCCTTCAGGAGGCACAGCAGATTCTCAACGTCTCCAAGCTGAGCCCCGAAGAAGTCCAGAAGGTGAGGCCACAGAGCCCAGACAAACTGACCCTGGCTGCCAGGAGTTGGGAGTGGGGGAGGTAGGCTGCCAGGGCCAGAAGAGTGAAGGGAGGTTTGGCAGGGAGGACAGGTGCAGGGGCTCTGACCGCAGCCTGCTTGAACTCCGACTTGGGGGAGCCATTGTTGCTTGTTAAGTTTTAGGCCCGAGGCAAGACAGGCGTAGAGACGGGGGTGTTGCCAGTAGCCGCGATCAGCCCTCCACGGGCACCAGTCACATCTCTGCCCCTTAGTGGCCACTGGCGCTCCCCTTGGTGCACACGTGGCACGAAGGGTGGAGAGGTGGGGCCCTGTAGCTTGCTTTCTTCATCATCTTATAGCTCCCTGGGGTCTCTAGCCCAGTCTGCAAGCCCTCTCACCTGTCTCCACAGAACTACGAACACTTGTTTAAGGTGAATGACAAATCCGTGGGTGGCTCCTTCTACTTGCAGTCCAAGGTGAGTGTCTCTGATTCTGGGGGGAGGTAAGCCGTTGGGAGAGGAGAGGGTCCTCTCTCAGGGACCCTCGGTCCTGGGAGCTTGGCAGGCAGAAAGGTGGGTCAGGCCTTGGCCCAGCACTGCCACCACCTCAAGGGAGTCCCCCTTAACTGCATCTGGCTATTTTGGCTCCACAGGGCCCAGCCAGTCGGGCTGTGTTGCCCCAGACAGTGGCCTTCCCAGCAGCTGGGACTTGGAAGGAGCAGGAGCCCCCTACGGTGGTGTGCTAGAACCAGCTCTGCCCAAGACACACAACGCTGCTGGGCTTCTGGCGGCTAGCTGTCTCCCTGTGGAGGAGGTGCCAGCCCAGACGGCCCTCCCGCCCTGGGGAACTGCTAAAGGAAGCATTCGTATCCATCTGCTGCTCTCCAGGAAATCAGCCCTGACCTGATGGGAGGAGGCCCATCCAACGTAGGCAAGGGGCATAGGGCAGAGGCTCGGCCACCTGCCTGATGATCTGTGACCCACCCCCTAGGTGGTCCGTGCGAAGGAGCGCCTGGATGAGGAATTCAGGATCCAGGCCCAGGAGGACAGAGAAAAGGAGCAGATGCCCAAAACGTGACTGCTCAGCTCCCGTGCCCTGCCTCTAATTTATACCTTGGTAATAAATGTCTCTACAGCACTTCTTGTGCAGCGGATTCCAGAAGGCAGGTGGCTCTTCCTACCAGTTGCAGGCTGTGCGCGCTGGGGACAGGGAGGCAGCAGCCTTCGACAGCCCTGAGGGGCCAGGGTGGGCACGTTTGCGGCCAGCCATCCGGTGGCCCCGGCTGAGTTCTGTCACGTACTTACTGGACGCAGCCACCCCTGCCTCCACCGTGCCTGTACTGAGTCCCTCCCGTGGCGCCCTGCCAGACCCCAGCTCCCATCACCATCAGGTCTGCCCCGCCCCTCCCACAGGGTGGAGGCCCCCAGCCCGAGCCCTGTCATTGGCCACCTTCTCTCCCTCTGACTCTAGCATCTCAGTAACGGGCGGAATGTGCCCGTGTAAGGAAAGAGGCCTTTGCCAGCCTCTCAGACTGAAGCCCTGCTCGCCAGTCACAGTGGGTGCTGATGGGGTAAGGACTCGAACTTGATGCTAGTTCACAATCTTCCCTCTCAGCTCCTTGCAACTGTGCCCACTCAGCACCCGCCTCCCCATCCTTCCCTTCCAATTCCTTCTCAGCAGCAGATTGAGAGGTAGTGGCACCTGCAGGCCCAGGGAGCAAGCCCCAGATCAGGGCCTACAGGTGCTGCGGTGTGGGTGGGGGGGATAACCAGGCACGAGGTGGGGGTGCTGTCAGTCAGGCCGCCCAGCTCCTGGCACAGTTGTGACACAGAAACCATCTTTGCAACTCACTTTTATTGTTTCTTTATAAACTTCCTCTCACATGGAGGAATATATTGTTATAGTCGTTAGCTTATCTCTCTTTTTTTTAAACTCTATGCTAACAGCAATGGAGCCAAGAGGAGGAAAAACATAAGCTACAATATAAAGGCACTTAGAACCTGTTAAAATACTGATATCCTGGAATGTGCAACAACAAACCAACGACAACAACAAAAGTACACCGGCCCTTCCAAGCCTGGTCTATCACCGAATCGCATGCTGAGCTAATATTGGCCTTCCAGTGCCCTTTCCTCTGCTCCCAGTCTCAAACCCATAACCCTGTGGGGACTTAAGGCCTGGGGCCCTCACAATGGTTGGGGATGCTTGGGTCCTGGGCAGGGCCTAAGAAAGGAGACCAGCTCCTTCCTACCTAACTCACAGCCCCTTGGAGGGGCAGAGCCAGCTCGGATGAGTCCTGTCAGGAATGGGGTCCAAAGCCCAGCAGCAGGTCAGGTCAGGGTGACCCCTCTGGGACAGAAGGGCAGTCCAGGAAAGGGCGGGATCAGTAGAGCTGCTCAGAGGCACTGCAGGGCTACTGAGGACCCCACTGCCGTCCAGGCAGCTCCTTTGTTCTATAGGTGGGGATGGAAGTGCTTGGCTGCTCTAGGCCTAGGGACAGGGCAGATTTAGAAGCCAAAGCCTCCCCACTGCCAGGTGGAGGGAAGTATGGTGGTGTGCCCCAGGATTGGGCTACAGGGCATGTAGGCCTCCAGCACCCTTAGATGGTTCTGGCCCCCGCCATGGGCCCTCTGAGTAGCACAGACCCTGGGGGAGCCAACTGGGTATGGAGGTACAGGTGTGGGCACCCCTAGGAAAGGGGCTCAGCTGGAAAAGCCAGGAAATGAAAAATGAGCCACAGGTCCAGGCTCCTCTGGTCACCTCTTGCTTGGCAGAGGGGCTGGGTCCTCCTCTGGCCATCCCAAAAACCAGGGCCTTCAGCCCACAAATCCAAAAAGCTCTCAGCCCAGTACCTGCTAGGAGCCCATGCTGCTTGTGTGCTGTGACTTGGAGCCCCAGCCTGGGGTCGCCCCCAGCCAGCCCCTACCTCCTTGTTCAGGATGGATGCCTTGCAGATCTCTGCAGGGTGGCACTGCCCAGGCCAGGCCCAGCCGGGGTGTGGATGAGGAAGACGGAGTTCCCGGAGCCAGGAATCCAGACCACACCAGCCTGGCTGGCACCCGCCCCTTCCTGTTTCAGGGCTTCCTCTGTCCTGGTTCCCCCATTCCCAGGGTGCCCCAAAAGGTAGAGGGAGGTGGCCGCAGGGTCCAGGGGCAGGAGAATGGTTAACTAGCCCCTCAGTATGGAGAATGTTGTCCAACCCAGCAGAGTGGCTGACCCTTGGGCAGCACTGTTTGGACTGGGCCTGGGCACAAGGAGGGACTGGCAGAGCGGGCCTCGAGCAAACAGGAGGCACCTTGTCATGGGAGCTGGAGGGCAATGGTGGCCTCTTCCTGGGGCTTTGTGAGGGCCTGCGTCTGTCTTGCTTTCCCTCTGGAGTGCAGGCTAGAGGGAAAGGGGTCCAAGGAGTCCCCAGGGTGGGGGCTGGGTGAGCCTAGGAGAGGGTGGGACCTATGGTCCCTGCGGGTTCCTCGCAGCTCAGGAAGGAGCCTGGTGCCAGCAGGGAGGTGTGCCCTGCCTGCCCCCCACTGCTGAGGCCTGGGTAGCAGTCTGTGCCATCCGGGAGGTGGGCAGATGGAGGAGCAAGGGGGACCTGCCCAGTGCCAGATGAGGGAGGCACCAGGGAGGGAGGACAAGGTAGGGCAGGTCCTCAAGCTGTGGGCCAGGTGGGCCAGAGGACCACGAGGCCTCAGCACCCAAGAGCGCAGCTCTCCCTGGATGCAAGTCCAGGCCCGCACCCGAGAGCTGGAAAGCCAGATGTGACCTTCTAGCACCATCCTTGCTGCCCAGCTGTCTGGGGCTGGGGCTGCCGGGGGAGTGCAGCTGGCCAGGCCCTGGAGCAGTGGGACATTATTGCTATTTCGCAGAAGAGTTTCCGTTCGTCACGCAGCCCCCGGAGCTACTGGCTGGGTTGTCATTGCTGTCGCCAGGCGGGCTCAGTTCACCACAGCTGGTTTGAGCAGCACAGAGCCTGGCGGGATGACCACCCAGCCAGGGGTCAGAGCCTCTGGACTGCTGGCCGCAGAGTTGACACCTGTGGACAGGTCTAGCACAGTGCCTGGCAGCAGGGAGAGTCCATCGGGGCTTGGCCGGGTGCAGCTGCTCTCCGTCCTTTCGAGAGGTGTCTTGCGGCCCTCCATGCCCAGGGCCCTGGTGGGTACTGAGCCACGCCCCTTCTCCCCCTCGGCCTTGCCGCCAGCGGAGCCAGCGAGGAGGGAGACCACAGGCAGGCCCAGGCCGCCAGCCCCAAAGGGCGAGGGCAGCAGCGGGTTCTTGGCCAGGTTGAGAGGCAGGACGGGGCCTGGCAGCCCCGGGCCTATGCCGCCCCCGCCCCCACTGCCCCCGCCATTGCCACAGGCCAGAGCACTGAGGTCGAGGGGGCCAGGGGCCAGGGGCAGGGGCAGGCCGGGCAGGCTGGGGCCCCCGAAGAGGGCGGCGGGGTTGGGGATGATGATCTGGGCCCCGCTGACATAGGGGCTGCCGTCGGGGGTGGGCAGTGGCGGCTTGGGGGGCGGGCGCAGCTGCAGGAGCTCCTGCTGCTCGTGGGACACGAAGTGGCCGTGGGCCTTGATGTGCTTGCGCAGGGAGCTGGGGTCCGTGTAGCGCTTGTGGCAGCCGGGCATCTTGCAGTAGTAGGGCTTGTCCACGTAGTGGGTGCGAGTATGCTTGAAGCGGTCACTGGAGTTGGAGTAGCGCTTGTTGCAGCCCTCGTAGGGGCAGATATAGGGCTTCTCACCTATAGGGGGCACGTGCTGCTATGAGGGCCCTCTCCCCTCCTGGGGTCCCCACCCACACACTCGACATCCTCCAGGCCAAGTACCCCCTGAGAGCACTCTCTCCTGATACTGCAGGGAGGCATCCCAGCACCTGGCACGAGGCCTGACATCAGGTGGGGGGCAGCAGGGCACAGTGGCTGAGAGCCCAGCCTGGTGGACTCCAGCTGTGCCTGGCCTGGCTAGGTGCCCTCTGTTCCCTTCAGCAGCAGAACGTGACCTTGGCAATCAGAGCCTTCTGTAGGTACCAGAGTGGGCCTGGCTACTGGGTGTGCTGCCTGGGTGCCAGCTGCCCTCAAGCTGGCCCTCACGCAACACAACAGCTCAGGATTCGCCAGCATCTGCTGCTGCACCAGCCAGAAGAGGAGCCTCTGACCTGCGGCCTTCCATGGGCTGAGCGGGTGGAACACACCAGAACACAAGGCACATGCCAGGTTTCAGTGACACGTTGGATTCCAGTGTCTCATTGATTTCTCTTGAATATATACATATTTTTTTTCTTAGAGTCTCACTTTGTCGCCTAGGTTGGAGAGCAGTGGCATGCTCACAGCCACCTACTGAGCCTCGACCTACTGGGCCTAAGACCTACTGGGCTCCGGCGATCCTTCCACCTCAGCCTTCCAAGTAGCTGGAACTACAGGCACGTGCTACCACGCTCGGCTAATTTTTTGGTTTATTGTAGAGAGAAAGCCTCGAACCCATGGGCTTAGGCAGTCCTCTCACCCTGCCCTCCCAAAGTGCTGGAATTATAGGCATGAGCCACTGTTCCTGGCCTCCCTTAAATATTGAAATAACATTTTTGACATGGTTGGTTCTACGAACTGTATTATAACAATGAACATCACCTGTTTACTTTTGCACTTCCTTATGCAATGATTAGGATTTTTTTTTTGAGTTGGAGTCTCACTCCATCACCCAGACTAGAATGCAGTGGCTGCTCCCGGCCACCGCAGCCTCGACCTGCTGGGCTCCGGCGATCCTTCTGCCTTAGCCTTCTGAGTAGCCGGAATTACAGGTGCGCGCTACCACGCCCAGCTGATTTTTGATTTACTGTAGAGATGAGGGCTCGCCAAGCTGCCCAGGCGGGTCTCGAACCCACAGGCTCAGGCAATCCACTCACCTCAGCCTCCCAAGGCGCGGGATTACAGGCTGAGCCACTGAGCCCGGCTTGATTAGGATATTTAAATGTGGCCTGTGCTGTGGGGTGGGATTCAGTGGGGAGGGAAGCTGACCCAGCCCCTGCAGCCACGGAGGTGGTGGCATTAGACGACAGATGGGACCCAGGAAGTCATGTTCACACTCCAGAAGCATGTGCTGGGGCTGACCACAGAAGCGGATTTCCCCCAGCAGGTGGCACTGGAAAGGGCCACTGGAGGCCAGACCTTCCTTGGAGTCCTGTCCCCTGTGCCGAGGCTGAGTGCCTCCCACCGTGAGTCCCTCCCGCTGTGAACACCCGCCTCACCTGTGTGCGACCGGTTGTGTATCTTCAGGTTCTCCAGACGGGAGAAGCTCTTGCTGCAGGTGGGGCAGCGGTGCGGCTTCTCGTTGGTGTGCGTACGGATGTGGATGAGCATCTTGTACCTGCTCCAGGGAGGGGGAGGAGGCGGCTCAGCTTGCCGGAAACCCTAGCTCTTCCCTCCTCTCCTCTCCCCCCTCTCCTCACCTGGCATTGAAGCCTCGGCCGTGGCGGGCGCAGCCCTCCCAGTGGCAGCAGTATCCTGCGTCCTTCTCAGGCTTGACGTGGTAGTCGTTGACGTGGTCTACCAGGTCTTGCAGGAGCTCGAAGAGCTGGTTACACTGCAGGGCCGGGGAGGGTTCTGAGCCCATGTGGGTTGGCCCGCCCCAGAGCCCACACCACGCTTCCTGGCGCCCACTCACCTTGGCCCAGCGACACACCAGCTGCTTGGGCAGGGGCAGCTCTGGCGAGAGGCACTTGTCCTTGGGGGGCGTGAGGAAAGAGGAGGCAGGCAGGTGCAGGGCGCCCCCGGAGCCCAGGGGCAGGAAGAACTGGAAGGAGCTGGGGACACCATCCAAGTAGCGCAGGGGCTGGAAGTCCTGGGGTCAAGGGGAGAGCAGGTCAGCGCCACACTGGGCTGGCATCCCCGGGCCCCCTCTGGCCGCCTCTGTGGTGGGTTAAATGGTGTTCCCCGAAGAGACACATGTTTGAGTCCTAATCCCCGTACCTATGCGTGTGACCTCATTTGGAAATAAGGTCTCTGTTCATGTCATCAAGTTAAGATGAGGTCATATTGGATCGGGGTGGGTCCTAGATCCAGTGACTGGTGTCTTTGTAAGAGAAGGAAGAGGGAGTGCTGGACACAGAGACACATGCCAAGGGACAGAGGCTGGGTGAAGACGGAGACAGAGAATGGAGCGGTGCAGCTACCAGACTAGGAGTGCCAAGGACTGCCAGAAGCCGCCAGAAGCTAGGAGGGGGGCAAGGCAGGCTTCTTCCATAGGGCCTCTGAGGTAGCCTGGCCCTGCCGATACCAAGATTTCAGACTTTAGCTTCCAGGACTGTGAGAGAGAACACACTTCTCTTGTTTCAACCACTCGGTTTGTAGTGCTTTGTCACGGCAGCCCCAGGAAACCCACCCGCCTTTTCTCTGGAGCCCTCACCCCTCCTTACCGGGGCAGCAGGTACGGGAGGCAGGTCCCCGTTGCCTTGGCGCTCAGGGGACAGCGAGCTGCTGCCATTGGGGGAGTCCAGCCCCGATGGTGGTGACAAGCTGAGGTCCACCAGAGGGGCTGCTGAAAAGCGTCCCTCCACCTTCTCAGGGAACTTGGGATTCAGCAGGAAGCCTAAGGGAGAGGCACGGGTCAAGGAGTACTGGCGTCAGAATTCCAGGCAGGCCAGGGCTTCCCACCTCTGAACTCCCATGGTGACCCTGGGAGCAGACACCAGCCACACCCCCTTGACCATTCTGGGGTCTCTGGAGCAGCCTATACAGCTGACAGAAGCGGTTATATTGCCCATCTTGTTTGACCTTTACCACTGTGAGAGCTCGGCACTGTGGGAATGGTCTGGCATATAGGATGAATAACAGAATAAGACTCAAACCCAGGGCCCCTGGGTTCCTGTCATACGAGCAGGTAGAGATCTTTCTAACTTTTCCCAGGCCCCCTCCCTGCCTCAATGCTCCCTTCTGTAAAATGGGAGATTTGGACTGGGCTGCTTCCAGAGTGCAGACATGTAGATCTGGTTTTCTGGGTCCTCTTGGAAGCAGAGCAGAAGGGGTGAACGCCATGCTGGGCCTGAGCACAGAGCAGCCCACGAAGCACTTGCTGGGCTCAATCTGCTGCCTGGTCGACCAACCACACCACCTCACAGCCTGGGGGAGAGGTCACGGGACCTCTGCTCTTCTCTCTGGCTCTCTGCTGCCCTGCCAGCAGCTCCCAGTCCCTCTGGGCCTTGGTTTGCATCCACAGGAAGCAGGCAGGTCACAGCTCCCACCTCCCTCCAGACACTGCTGGGACGAGCTGACAAGCACGTGGGTAGCTCTGGGAACTGAAAGCTGCGAGGGCCCATGGCCTCAGCCCTTCTCTCTGTTGCCACCACTGTATGGGACTGAGTTCCCAGCCCTGCCCAGGGTAGTACCTGAGGGCGGGGAGCCTGGGGAGCCAGGCGTGGGGCTATCGTCCACCAGGCCCAGCTCCCTGTGCAAAGCCCTGGGCCGGACCACGCCTAATGTCCTCTCCCGCTTCTCTCTTGCCGCCCGGAGCTTGGTGATGCTGAGCTTCAGGTCAAGCGGCTCGTCCAAGGAGTGCATGGTGACGGGGCTGGGGCTGGAGGTGGCAGCAGGCAGTGGGGGCTTCCGGCTGTCTTCAGGCAAGAACTGGGGAAGGAAAGGAGCTGTGCTGTGGCTCTGTGGCCCCAGGCTCCTCCTTGGGCAGCCCCCATTAAAGCCCATGGGGCGGGCGGGGGTGTGCGAGCCTGTTTCCTGGGTAGGGAGATCCTCGGGGCAGCATGGTCAGCTGGTACTACGAAATGAGAGCCAACTGCCTGTTCAGAGGCTTCGTGTCCACTTCCCACAAGTCTCGTGGGGAAGGCAAAGCTCACCATCGCCCTTTTGCCATAAAACTGAGTTTTAGAGGCACGGCCTCAGCTCAGAGCCAGGAAGTGGCAGAGCCACCAGACTCAAGACCTGAGACCTGGGCACTGGCTAGTGGCGTCCCAGCAGTCTTTTCTGATAGAGTGAGAGGCCACGCCCAGGATGGATACTTGGTTCAGGCCCAAAGACCCAGAACCAGGCTGGGGAACAAGCGTCTCGTAGGATGGCTGTCAGTATTCCTCACACCCGGGCCCTCATCTGTTCCCGGCAGGCAGCTATTGTCACCTCCAAAGAAACAAGGCTGAGAGCTTGTCCCAGACGAGGGGGAGGAATTGGAGCACAGGCAGGGCCCAACCTCCCTTCCAAGGAGGCCAGGAAAAGAGGCATCCGCAAGCCATGGGGAACCACTGGGCTTGGGCCGCCACCAGGGGGCAGCTGGGGACCGTGGCCTGGCTAGGCCAGCGGGGCAGAGTGGGTAGAGTAGACCAGCTCTGTCACCTTATTTTGACTGGTGATATTTTTATTATAAATTAAGAACTGTGATTTTTTTTCTTTTTTTTTTTTGAGTTGGAGTCTCACTCGGTCGCCCAGACTGGAGTGCAGTGGCCGCTCCCGGCCACCGCAGCCTCGACCTGCTGGGCTCCGGCGATCCTTCCGCCTCAGTCTTCCAAGGAGCCGAAATTACAGGCATGCGCTACCGCGCCTGGCTGATTTTTTGATTTGTTGTAGAGATGAGGTCTTGCTGCCCAGGTGGGTCTCGAACCCGCGGGCTCAGGCAATCCACTCACCTCAGCCTCCCAAAGTCGCAGGATTACAGGCTGAGCCACCGAGCCTGGCTAGAACTGTGATTTTCATCATTCTCTTAGAATTTCTCACTGTAACTTTCTTTACATACAAAGGAACTAACATTTCCTCGGTGGAACTAACAGTATCCACTGACCCAGGAGCAAGATCAGTTTTCCCTTCAGCACCCAGAATCCATCACAGCAGCCACCTTCGCATGCAGTGAAGCCCCCATGGCGCCTCCTTGCATTTGTTCACCGAGATTACTACACCTTGAAAAAATCCAGCTGCTACACAAGCCGCACTGTGAGACCCTGTCATTCACCGTATCCGGGTTTTCACAAGGCAATACAAAGGGGTGGCCATGTGCACAGAAACACATGGTGGAACACTTCAGACGCTTCACCTGTGTGTCTCAGGGCTGAGTGTTGACTCGAGTAGGCAGAGCTGCCTGGACGCTTCCCACAAACAGAATGGGAGGACGGCCCCTCCGCAGCTTGGTCCAGCCTCAGTTCTGAGCCCTGATGAGTCCATTTACCCTGACAAGCTCCACTTCTGCAGACTCGCCAAGTACACAGGGTCCCCTCCCTCACTTGAGGCCCTCTGCCTCCAGGGACACAACCCAAGATCCCACTTGCACATGGCTGACATGGGAGTCAGTCTCTGAGCACAGGAGGCTGCCCACCTTCTCAAGGCTGCGTCATCAGAGCACGGGCATCGGCACTTGGCCGTGGGACCCAGGTGCGCGACTTGTCCCTGTTGGAGCTGTCAGATCTGTTTGGATTTGCCCCCAGGCCATGCGTGGGCCAGGGGCTGCCAGCTACCCAAGAGAGGTGGGGACCTTGGCCAGCAGGTGGGTAGGTGACAGTGATGGATGACCTGGGCCCCTCCGGCTGGCAGGAATTGCCCTCTGCCTGACCTCTCGCTCCCTTTACATCTATCTATCTGTGTGTCTGCTGTCCTTCTACCTGTTTATTTTTAGATACAGGCCCAGTCCAGCCTCCTGAAGCTCGTCTGTGTTGGGAGCCTGGAAGGGGAGGAAGGAAGTAAATATTTATGCTGATTAAGAATTCAGGAGCCAGGAAGGGCTGGTGGCCTGGTCCCTAGGCTGGCCCAGGGCCACAGGCCTCCCCACAGCCTGTCCCCACCCCCACCCTTCCGGGGAAGGGGACCACAAGGGGAGGACAGTTTGGGAACTGGGAACTCCAACTGACGCGGACCCTCACTGGCAACGCTGCCCAAGTGGCATCCTTTGGCACCACTGCCCCCCACCCTCGGGCCAGGGGAGGACTGGGAGGGGCCCTGGGCCCTGGGTCACCTTGTTCTTCGGGCCTAAGGGGACACTCGCCTCCATCTGCAAGTGGGGAAGACCCCAGGAAGGGCCTATCCCCCAGGTGGTGCCAGGCACAGCACTCAAAGCAGGAGGGGGGACGCCAGTGGCCCAGTCCCCAGGGACACCCCCACACTTCCTGCCACTGGGTTTTCTGCCCGGGAGGCAGAGGCTCATTCCAATGGAAGCCAGAGCCCAGCCCAAGGCCAGCCTCCCCCTCCTGGGAAAGGAGGAAGGAGCTGCGCCTCCTAGGCCATCTGCACCCAGAATTTTTCCTCCCATGACAGCCCTACCCCAAGGGGAAGTCGGCCCGTGACCCCACTGGGGTTCTGGCCTTGGCCAACTTCAAAGTGTCTCCCTCCAACCCCAGCGCCAGCCGGTAGCAGCCAGTTCTGGGCTCACTCAGAACTGCTCTTTGTTCCTGGCTGGGTGACGGGGGCAGGCGAGAGCCAGGTTCCCACTCTCCTGAAGGCCTCTGAGGCCCAGACGGGGACAAGCTGGGTCTGGAAACTGGGCTGGCCCTGCCAGCCCCTCCTGAGGCAGTCACCACTCCTGACTTAATGCGCCCAAGGGAGGCGGGCTGTGACTCGGGAGGGTGCAGTGGCCACCTGCCTTGCTCTGAGCAGCAGACCAGCCTAACTGGCCCTGTGTACTGCCTGTCCCTGGCTGTGGGGCAGATCCCCAGGGCAGGAGCCGGGCTCTCAGTCCCAGGGGGTCACCCAGCAGGCACTCACGGGCGCAGCACGAGGTGGGGGTGTTGGGGGTATCCTTGCCTGACACCTCACGTCCCTCTGAGCTTTCTCTCAGAACCCTCCCGTGTCTGTCTCCCCACTGGTTCCGCGCCGAGGCATAGAGGTGCGATTAGAGACCCGGGACCACGTCTCTCCGACACGGCGAGGGGCCAGCGGGGAGGCCGCTGCGGTGGTCGCACAGCCCGGGTGCGGCGCGGCTCCTCCAGTTGCAAAAGGAACTAATTAGAGCGGAGGGAGCAGGAGGAAGCGGCGGCGCGGGGAGGAAGGAAGCCGCGGGGACCACCGGGGCGGCGGGGGCTGCGGGTGGTAGGGGGCGCGGGGGCCGCGCCCGGTTCTCCCCCCCAGGGCGGGGGTCACCCGGAGGGTGGGCTGGGCGGTCCCGGCCAGCCGCACCGAGACAATGGCTGCTATTGTGTGCCTGCAGCCGCCCCAGCCACCGGCCCCCAGCTGCAGCGCCCGCGGAGAGCCTGTCGGCCTGGCCAGGTATGCCCCATCCCCTCCCCGACTCCGACGGGAAAGTCACAGGGGAAGCCTAGCGCACTGGGGGATACTGAGGCCCAGAAAAGGCGTGGCCTCCTCCAGGGCTCCTTGGCCTGGGTAGGACACACATCAGAAGCGGGGCTAACAAGCTTTAAACACTGGCCCTTCCGTCCCTGAATTCACTGGGCCCTCTGCAGTCAGGGACGGGCAGTAAACAGGGCCAGTTAGACCCTTGTGAGTAGCGGCGGTCATTTTCCTTGTTCCACAGAGAGGGAAACTGAGCCTCAAGGTCAGCGGCAGGCAGAATCCTGCTCTAGAGAAAGTTCCTCCTTTGCTGCTTGGGGGAGAGCGGCTGGCTAGCTGGCCCTGAGCCTGGAGGGATGTCTGTGGGGTCCAGGGTGGGTGGAGGGCTAGGGACACTCACCCTGAGAAACCACTCAGAGCCTCCCTGGCAGAAGCAGAGAGGATGGGCCCTCTGGAAGACGGGACTCCATCCCTGCCCCACAGCAGCGTGGGTCAGGTGAGTGGCCACGTGCATGGGTGTTGCAAAGGCAATGTGAGGGACACCCCTGATTCCTGGTAATCTTGCACCTGCCTCTTCAGCCAGCTGTGGCCTGTCCAGCCTAGGACTTGGGCCCCACGGTGCTCCTCTCGGAAGTCCATGTGGTCTCATTGAACGAAAAGGGGAGCCAAGGCCCTGGCCCGCGCTGTGCCGTCAGCTAAGCGTTCTCCGAGGTGTCCCTAGTCTGGTGACTGGGATCAGCCTTCAGTACTCTGGTCTTACAGATGAGGAAACTGAAGGCTGAAGGGGGAGGCACTGGCCCTGGGTGGCACACGTGGGAGGCAAGCCCAGGACTGGAAACTGCAAGTGCGGAGAGCCTGGCAACGTGCCAGCACCTGTCAGAGCAGACGCTGTTTTATCCCCATTCTATGGATGCAAAAACCAAGGCACGGGGGCATGAAATAACCCGCCTAGAGCCACACAGCTTGTCTGAGGCAAAGCTGGGTTTCAATCTCAGGAGAGTCTAGAAGCCGTGCTCTCCTCCTGAGTGCTCTCCTGAGCTCGTGGACGTGAGGAGGGGCCGGCAAACGGGCTTGGTACCTCCCTGCCCAAGGACTGGTGGGGCTAGGTGCAGAGTCAGGAGGGGCAGCAGGGCAGGCAGTGGGTGGGCGCTGAGGGGCCAGCTGGGGTGGGGGCCCACCGGGAGGCTTGGAGAGCTGAGGGAAGACACACTGCCAAAGCAAACGGCCCCACCGCCCTGCGTTCCTGGGAACGGCTGCGGCTCTTGCTTGGGCCAAGAGCTCCACCCTCCTCGGCTGCCCAGCCACGGGGGCTGGAGGGCAGAGGCTGGGCCGGCTGAGGGCCCCCAGCAGGTCTCATTCGCTCAGGGCCCCCTTTCCTGGTCAGGCAGCAGAGCAGGGCTCCAAATATGGGTCAGACCACCTGGGCCCCCAACCTAAATCTGCTGCTTCCTGCCCACACGTCCTGGGGCAAGTCGCCTTCCAGTCTTAGCCTCATCATCCTCATCTCTAAAATGGAATGATAATGACAGTCATGGCCAGGCGCGGTGGCTCACACCTGTAATCCCAGCACTTTGGGAGGCAGAAGTGAAAGGACTGCCTGAGCCCAGGGGTTCAAGATCAGCCTGGGCAACTTGGCAAGACTTCGTCTCTACAACAGATAAATAAATAAATAGCTGGGCATGGTGGCGCACACTTATGGTTCCAGCTACTTGGAAGGCTGAGGCAGAAGGATCATCTGAGCCCAGCAGGTCGAGGCTGTGGTGGCCATGAGTCTGCCACTGCACTACAGCTTGAGCAACAGAGTGAGACTCTGACAAAAAAAAAAAAAAAGGCCGGGCTCGGTGGCTCAGCCTGTAATCCCAGCACTTTGAGAGGCTGAGGTGAGCGGATTGCCTGAGCCCACGGGTTCGAGACCCGCCTGGGCAACTTGGCAAGACCTCATCTCTACAATAAATCAAAAATTAGCCGGGTGTGGTAGCGCATGCCTGTAGTTCCAGCTACTTGGTAGGCTGAGGCGGAAGGATCGCCGGAGCCCAGCAGGTGAGGCTGCGGTGGCCGGGAGTGGCCACTGTACTCCAGTCTGAGTGACAGAGTGAGACTCCAACTCAAAAAAAAAAAAGAGACATGATCATAGGACTCTCGCACTAGGTTTTGGGGAGAAACTGATACGGTGCTGCACATCCAATTGTGTCTTAGCACTTCCATTAGTATGTAACTTTCAGCAGCAGGGTGGATGGTAGGTGCTGAATTGTCGCCTTTGCTCAGTTCTCAGCCTTGGGGCATCTACAGCTGTGATGACAGCTGAGTGGGGACTGGCCCTGCCCTCCATATCCATATCCACAGACACTACAGTTTCACCCTGAACTGGGAGAACTGGGCTCCGTGAGTCTGCGGGCCATGTGCACCCTAGCAAGCTTGTGCCCCCTCAGAGAGCCCCAGGCGTCTGCTCTCCTGTGCAGTGACCACGGCCAGCCCAGTCACCTTCCAGAGCTCAACTGCACCAAAGACAGCCCTGGGAGGCTCCATCAACCCTGGAAGGAGCAGGCAGCAGAGAGGCCTCCTACCAGGACTCAGGGAGGGGCTTATCCTGGGGCCTGGGCCAGACAGCACTTCCTGGAAGAGCATGGGGTTAGCCTTCCCTGGGAACCTCCGGCTCAGCTGGCAGCCCCTCCCCAACCCAAGATGGGCGCTCAGCCAGCACTCCCAGATTCCCTGGGAGGGAGCCCCCACCTGGGTGAGAACACAAGAGCCCCCAAGTGACCCAGCCAGGACTGAGCGCTGCTCTGCCACAGGGACCCTGGGAAAGCAGCCGAGGTTGGGGCGTGCCAGGAACCCCAGCTCCCGCGAGACCCAGAGTCAGGCTACCTGGTTCCAGCCTCCATGACTGTAGACACTAAGACAGGTCCCTGTTGTTGCCTTCGAACCCTGGTTTCCTCGGAGGTGACACAAGCATGATGACAACAGTCCCAGGGATTCAGGGTATCCCACAGGACGAGCCCTGGCCAGGTGCCTGTCACACAGAAGGTGCCAGCAACTGGGAGCCCCAAGGAATTCTGTCTCTGGCCCCAGGCTGGGGGCACCCCATGCAGTAACTTGGGCCTGCCAAAGTCACCCAGACAGTGCAGGCCGAACTACTACTGGAAGACATGTCAGGGGCTCCCCGCTCCACCCCGCCACCAGTCCAGCATCCTAGGAGATGTCCCGCCAGGTGCACTTCCTTCCCTGATGCTAGCAGGGAGGTGACACAGGACTGGCGGAGCCCTGGCATACACACGCACACACAGACAGCCACCGTCGGCCAGCTGTGGGCCAGTCTGGCACGGAAGCACCCCTCATCCTGGTAGCTCCAGGCCCCGTGTGGCGCCCCCACCCCCTGCCGCCTGCAGTACCTTTGCACAACTATGTCTGGTATTTTCCTGGCCGCCCAGCTTGGGGGGGTGCAGGGGGCTAGGAGTGCTGCCTGCACCTGGGCCTCAGCCAGAAGCCAGCCTGCCCAGCAGCCCCCACACCCGCCCACCTGCCTGGGCTGGGAAGGGAGGGGACAGGATAGCTGGGCCCCGCCACCCAAATCCCTGGGAGGGACTGGCACGGGGGAGCCAGACAGAGACACATGCCCAGCAAGGCTGGGCACAGGCAGCACTGCCATTCATGTGGGCGGGCAGGGCTGGGCACTGGGGCCAGCAAGGCCTGGGCCAACGTCCCACAGGATGTGGACGGGCACACACAGGACATGCCGATGACACCTTACCCAGTGTCAGGGTGCAGAATTCAGGCATCTTGGCTGGTGGGGGAGCAGGTAGGAGGCCCAGTACCCAGAGGGAAGAAGGCCCCATGCTTCCTACCCAAGCCAGGCTGCAGGCAGACCCCGTGAGCACCTCCTGAGTTCCCGGGGCTCATGCCCATGGGTACCCCTCCCACCACCCTGGGACAGGCACCAGGACCACGGTGAAGGGCACCTGCCAGCTCTCTGGAGGGGGTAAGGCAGGCTCTGGACTTTAGCCCTTCCCTCCTGCCTCATTTACCCAATCACGCATTCATGCATTCCAACGCCAGGCTTTCTGCATGGTTCTGGGGGCCCACGGTGACTGAGACAGAATCGCCTTGCCCAGACCACATGGAGGCGGGGACACAGGAAGCAGAGAAGCAGCTGTGTGGTTGCTCCTGCTGAAGGTCAAGGGGACAGAGCCAAGTCAGCCACGTGCATGTGGGTGAAGAGTCTTGGGGTGGAGGGACACCCCAGAACAGAGACCTGGGGTGAGGCCAGGCCGCCTCCTGCAATCACCATCCTGACACCCTGCGGATGAGCTGCTGTTCTCCCATTTTCCACATGGGAAACCTGCACAGCTGTGGTCACCTCCAGGTACCCAAGCCCACCCTTTCTGTGCCAGTGCTGCAGAGGCCTGGGGACGCAACCCCAGTTGACCCACAGTGACCCTGCCTGTCACTGTCTAGAGGAAGAGGCCCATCAAGGAGCCTGGGCCAAAACCTGAAGGGCACTGGGGAGCCATGGAGAGTTCTACACGAAAGAGTGCCCTGTGCTCTCTCAGCCCAGAGTCTCCTGTCCCCAGTGTTCCCCTGCAGCAACTCCCTCTCTTGGGAATCCTCGCCTTCCCAGAGCCTGAAGCTCACATCTCTCAGGCACCGGCTCCTGCTTCACAACCTTCCATACCCCCATGTTCTCCTCCAGCTGCCATTCCCCTTCTGCCCCCTCCTCCAGAAAGTTTTCCCTGATTGACCGTCTCCAGTCTCAGCCTCTGCTGCTGTACATTCTTCCAGTGCCTGAGCACCCACTAGGCGAGGATCTGCCTCTGTCCCCCACTGCTGAAGGCAGGGCGCCTTGCCCAATGTGGCCTGTGCCGCTTGCCACACTGGGTCAAAACGCATCACTAACTCTGTGAGTCACCAGCTCTCCAGCATGCTCTGCACGCCTGGTCCTGTGCAGTATCATGTGCGCTGACCTCGGCCTTCAGCATCAAACTTTCAGCCCCAGGCATTTGGAGCCTCCTTCCAAGAAGGGGGCCCTGGAGTGGGCAGGGATAGGTCTGAGACACTGGACAGCTCCAAGCCCACTGGGGTGTTGAAGAGACGCAGACCACTGCCCCAGTTCCCATGGCCCACTGTACCCACCCCCTTCCACCAGAGCGAATTGGGTGATGGTGCAAAGTCCATGGGACCCAGAACAAGAAAACCAGGCCTGGCCTGACTTGATGCAGGGTCAAGCCCTGGGCCTGGGTTTACCCATCCTCGAAAAGAGTGACCAGGCTCGGTGCCTCAGCCTGTAATCCCGCCCCTTTGGGAGGCTGAGGTGAGTGGATTGCCTGAGCCCGCAGGTTTGAGACTCACCTGGGCAGCGAGACCTCATCTCTACAATAAATCAAAAAATCAGCCGGGTGTGGTAGCGCATGTCTGTAATTCCAGCTACTCGGAAGGCTGAGGCGGAAGGATCGCCGGAGCCCAGCAGGTCGAGGCTGCGGTGGCCAGGAGCGGTCACTGCACTCCAGTCTGGGCGACAGAGAGACTCCAACTCAAAACAAAACAAAAAAACAGAAAAGAGGGGGCTGGCCTGGAGGAGAACTGGAGCTCGAACACCCACACCACTTGGCTTCAAATCTCCCAAACACTGGGCACTCTGTGAATGTTTGCTGAGTGAATGAATTAATGTCTACCACCTAGGTAAGGTGGGTAGGTATTGGGGGAGCTTCATGTCCAAAGAGGGAAGTAACTTGCCCAAGGTCAAAGTTAGACACCGGGCATGGCGACTCGCTTGAGGCCATGAGTCCAAGACTAACCAAGACAACATAGCAAGAGCTCATCTCTACAAAAATAAAAAAATTAGCCAGGCATGGTGGTGTGCACCTATAGTCCCAGCTACTCAGGAGGCTGAGGCGGAAGGATCGCCTAAGCCCAGGAGGCCGAGAGTGCAGGGAGCTGTGATCGTGCCACTGCACTCCAGCTTGGGCAATAGAGTGAGACTCTGACTTAACAAAAGCAAAGGGGACAGCCAGGCTTGGTAGCTCAGCCTGTAATCCCAGCGCTTTGGGAGGCCGAGGTGAGTGGATTGCCTGA
>NW_007258213.1:1044406-1049196 GCF_000164805.1 Carlito syrichta | reverse complement strand
GCGGCCACTGCACTCCAGTCTGGGTGACAGAGTGAGACTCCAACTCTTAAAAAAAAAAGAAAAGAAAAAAAAGGAAAGGGGACTAGTCCTCTTCCTCCCAGGAACAGACCTGGATGAGGCCCACAGGGACTGCGCCCTGGTCAGCTGGGAAGACTGGAAGGGCCCAGGTCCCCCAGCTGCATCTCCTGCCACTCTCACCGGCACAGCTGGGCAGGACCAGGCCCAGCAGGGGCACCGAACACCCTGGACTCAAGCCCGTGCCGTTCTTCCGGGTCACCCTACCTTTCCCTGCTTGCCCTCTCTGGCAGCAAAGCAAGTCCAGAAGCCAGGAGGCTGCTCCTGGTTTCCAAAGGGAAACACCCACTGGGCAGGGCCTGCCAGGCCTGGCTTGCTCCAGGCCCTTGGGACCCGAGCAGGATGACCACTAGGGGTCCGGGGGTACTGAGGGCATGGCCTAGAGGAGGAAGAGGGGCTGGCAGGCAGGCAGCCAGCTATACCAGATGGGGGGGCTTCAGAACAGGGAGCACAACGAGGGACCCTACAGCCCTGGGGGGAGGGGACATCACAGCAGGGGTCAGTCTGTCTGAAAGTTGAGGGTGAAGACTGGAGGCCCTGGAGGGAGGAGGGAGTGGCCCAGGGGAGAATCGGCCCAGCCAGGTGGGGACTTGCCAGCCTGACCCAGGTGGACGATGGTGGGGGGGAGGGAGGGGCTTCTTCCAGACACATCTGCCTAAGTCACAGCCTGGCAGTGGTGCTGGGACAGGAGTGGAGCTGGGGGATTCCCAGGCTGAACTGACACTTCAGAGGCCAGGGATAGACCGCCTAGACTCTGGTTCCCCTCTGACCCTCCCTGACGCTGTGTGACCTCAGGCCAAGCCCCTCAAGTCCCTTGGAGCCTCGGTTTCCCCCCACCATCCCCTGAGGGCCTCAGCACTCACAGGGTCCCAACAAGGCGCTCGCCTGCGAGCATGTGGTGTTGATGGTGGAGACCCTCTGTCTGAAGGGCAGAACTGTTTTCCTGGAGGCTCCCAGCCGTGGGCGGACTCAGTCGACTCAGCGGTCTCCTGGGGCCTCTGCTGGCTTCCTACCCGCCCTTGGCCATGCCTGGAAGAGGGGGCCAGGGGCTGGGTCTGAGTCCCCTCCCTGGCAGATGGCTGCCAAGGCTGGAGCACATGTGCACATACATGTGACAAGCTCCCAGGCCAGGCCCCTCCCTGCGGTGGGCACTACCTGGCCTCTCAGGCAGTGAAGACAAAGGGCATGAGGAAGCCTGAGTCTTCCACCCCCCACAGTGAGGGCATCCCCCACCAGAGGCCTCTGGAACAGATAGGAAACCCCCCCATCTGTCAACTGGAATTGCATCCTGTCTCATGCCCCCAGCCCCTCTCAGCAAGGTCACCAGCTAACCAGACCCCTCCATCCCGCCTGGAGGAGTAGGGCAGTGCAGGGTCAGGGCCATGGCCTCTCTGTCTGCCCAGACTAGGGAGGCCTGGAGGGAAGCATCCCTGCCAGGGAGGTGGGTCACCCAGGGCTAAGCTGGAGCCAGGAAAGAAATCTGAGGCTACTCTAGGAAGTGCCCCCCAGAAGGCCCCTCCACCACCACCAGCAGCAGCAGGTCCTTTCCTGTCCCTGGGATCCAAGTAGCGGCCCCAACCCTGGCCCATCAGCAAAGCACCAGAGGGCTGGTAGAAAACTCAGAGTCCCCGCCCCGGCCACGCCTGACTTAGAATTCAGCAGGGTGCGGCCCGGGCAGCCACCTCAGAAACCACTGGGCAGCAGATGTGTCCCAAGAGCCTTTCTAGGGCTGTGGTCCCCACACCCAGGGCTGGCAGCAGGTTGGAGCAGGGTGGGTATCCACCCCCATCTGGCCCTGGTGCTCTCAGGGAGGTGAGCCCCAGACACACGTCAGGGCCTCAACCCTCTCTCGGAAGGGAGACTATGGGGCAGAGGGTGAATATCTGCATCTTCCTGGCTGGTTCAAAGGCCCCCTTCCCAGTGGGGAGAGGGTCCTTTATTGCTCAGCACACAGCCCTGCCAGCCAGGGACACCCCCCCCCACCAGGGGCGCTGACCTGGGTGAAGGGAGGACCACTCAGTATCTTCCAAGGGTCCCCTCTGGCCTCAGTCATCTGCTGTGAAATATAAAATAATCACAACCCTGAAGAGAGGAAGGGACTCAAGGGAAGATTTTCGCCGAAGCCTCAGAAAAGGCAGCCCCTCCATTCTGGCCCACTCAGGGTCTCTCCCTTGGAACCTCCCGGCCTTCCCTGATCAGGAACCGGCCACCCCCACAGATGTCTCCCCAAGGCCAGGCCAGCCCCACCTGCCTCCCCAAGGGCTCCCCTGCAAGTCCCAGCCCCAATGTCTGGGCCCCCAGTCACAGCTATCACCGCCCTCCCTCACCCAGGGATTGCCCCAAACTCTGCCCAGCACCGGCCCCCACCCACTCCTCCAAGTGGGAAATTCAGATTCCAGGAGAACAGGGCGGGATAGATGGCAATGCGCATGGGAAAATGTCCTCGGGAAAACACATTCTTCCTTCTATACCGCAGCTCAGCTCAGCTCAGACCCTGGGAGGATTAGGTGGCGAGAAGACACTCCCACCGCCCGGGGCCAAGGCCAGGCTGGGAAGCAGAGTGAAGAGTGAGAGTGGGGGCCCGGAGGTGGGGTCCAGGCCCGGAGGAGGGGGCCTGGCAGAGCTTTGTCTTCCTGCTGGCCAGTTTGCTCTCTGGCCCCCCACTTGTCCTCCCTGCAAGGAGAGCCCAGGCAGTGGAAGGAATCGCTGTGGCTACCCATTTGCAGCTGAGCTTTACACAAAAGCGATGGGGGGACGTGGTTCACACGATTGTTTAAAATGAGGTTTTGGGATGTCTGTGGCATCCAGTTATTCATACAGCTCCACCCACGGATAATTGAGAGTTGGCTTTTGTTGGACTTACACCCCCTTCCCCAGCCCCCTCCACCCAGTCTCCTCATGACTCTGGAGCTCAGGAAGCAAACCTTGTCTGACCCCTTGGTTTTACAGATGAGGCAACTGAGGCCCAGGAGGAGCCAAAACTTGAGCCCAGGACATCAGACTCCCAGGCCAGGGGCTTTCCCCATTCACTCTCCAGCCTGTGGCCTGGCTCCATTCAATCCCCAAAAGCCACTGACCCCAAAAGCAGCGGTGCCTGGAAGTGGGGTGACTCACTGTCTGGCCTCCAGGGGCACCCCCTCCCCAGTGGTGAGGGAGAACCTGGCAGGTGTCCCTGTATAGAGAGCTCAAAGCAAAATGAGACCCCCCCATCTCCAGAGGGACTGAGCCAGGGTCACTCAGGGGCCGAAGAGCCCCAGCTGGAGGGATTTAACACCAAAGGTCAAAGGTCACAGACAGGGAAGGGCGCACAGGCATAGAAGGTCAGAGGGTCGGCACTAATGGCAGCTCCAGAAAGAAGGGGGAGGAGAAAAGGCTAAGAAAAACAGGGTTGCTTCCAAGGGGTCCTCACCCCCCCAGAAATGATGTCCCAATCCCCTGGTACTGCCTCCCGCTTGGCTGGCTGCAGACAGGGCCAAGCTGAGCTGGAGGTGGGTTGTGAAATAGGCCAGGCTGGAGCTCAGCAAGGGGTTTCCCAGGAGGGGCCCCCCAGGTGCAGCCCCTCCCCCAGTGTGGGCCAGGCCAGCTGGGAGGCCCAGCTTGGGCCCAAAGGGGAGAAGGAGGAGCAGAGGGGGAAGACTCGAAGTCACCAGAGAGGGGTGTGTGGGCTGGTGTGTGGGCTGGGCTGGGGCAGCTGTGACACCGTGGCACCACAGTGGGGCTTGGGGAGGGTGGGCAAGTGGGCAGATCCAAGGGGCCAGTTTCATCTTCTCTGAGCCCAGGGGCTGCAGAAGGCCCCCTGGGAGTGGGGCATCTCTGGGTGGTCTTCCCCAGGCATTGGCTGGGCCCCACCTTGCCTCCAGGATGCCAGGACACACAGGATGGCGGCCTACTACCCAGGATGCCAGCCTCCAAGGACCGTGGCTCAGGACCTGTCCCCGGACCAGACCAAGCCCAGGCCTTGGCCAGGTCCCCAGCTGGCCTGGCTGCCCTCTCAGTGACAAGCGTTTCCTTCAGAGCCAAGATCCTGGGCTGTGATGGCTGGGGGCCCAGGGCTCCTCCCAGTATCCCTTCCAGCTTCCAAGCCCCAGGGAAGCGCCCGCAGCTCCTAGAACCATTGCTTCCTGGCCACCTTCTGGACAGGCTGGGCGGGCCCTACTGGACAGGCAGGCAGCACACTGCCCTGCTGTGGCCTGCGTACCCTGCTGGGCAGGGCAGCATGCCAAGGCCTCCAGGTGCCAGCCTGGATTCCAGCCCCATCCCAGGGGGCCAGCAGGGAAGCGGGCGCAGGCAGGCGTCTCCCTCCCTCGGGATGCACCTGCCTCGCCCCCTCCTCCGTCCCCTCCAGACCGGCCCTCGGGCGAGTTTGGACCCCGCTGCCATCTCCATCCCGCCAGGCTCCACGCCCGCTTCTGCCCAGACGGCAGGGAGGAACAAGTGCCGGACAAGACTCCCGCTCCCAGTTCTGACCCCCCAGGGACGTCCCCTCCGAGGCCCAAAGAAGAGCCCGTCTTCCTGGAGGCGGCAGGAGGGAGACTTTCCGGGGCAAGGGAGGAGGCACCTTTCAAACCCCTTTCTAGAAACGGGCCGGCGCCACCCTGAGCGGGGCGGCTAGCTGCCCGACTGCCCCAGACAACTTCACGCCCATGCCCGGGGTGCCCTCCTCTCAGCTCTCAGGGCGCCCCCGCCGCGGCCGCCCAACTTCCCCGCTGAAGTTT
>NW_007258213.1:1037193-1043460 GCF_000164805.1 Carlito syrichta | reverse complement strand
CACCTTGGCCGGGCCCCCCGCGGCAGGAATGCCTCCGCAGGCCCAGATTTCTCCGCCCAGCTCAGTTCCAGGAACGCGCGGGCAGCGCCCGGCGGGCAGAGGCCCCGGTTCCCGATTCCGGGCGGCGGGAGCTAGGGTTCGAGGCCCGGCTCCACCTCTCGCGCCCATCCGGCAGGGGGCTGGTCACGGCCTTGCCCTCGGCCTCAGTGTCCCTCACGATGGATTAAGGACGAGCCCCTGCTTCGAGCAATCCGGGTGTACGCGCTGTCCCTGTCTGGGTCCTAGCAGCTGGATCAACCTGCGTCCCCAGCTTGAGCGCCACGGAGCTTTTGGATCCCGCCGGGCCCCTCGGCGCCCTGCCCGGTGCTCGCGATCAGTTCGTGGGTGGATGCAATGTTAAGTGGATGCCTGCGCGTGAGAAGCCCTGCACACCGCTAAGCTTTCCACCTCCTGGTGTTGAGCCACAGACTCGCGTCCTTGCGTGTGTTTTGTTTGGGCTAATCCTGAGCCCCCGCCCAGTTATCTTCTTACTGCTCTTCTGTCTGGCGGCAAATCAGGGTTCAAAAGCTGCCCTCCTGCTGTGGGCCAACACGCCCCCAGCCCCACAGCTGGCCTTGAGGAGTCCAGGAGACTAGAAGGCGTTTTGGAATCTGCGTCCCCTAGAAGTTAAATTAAAGCATCTGACTGGCTTTAATTCCGTTTCATTAGTGCGCTTGATGCCGCCACCCCCCCCCCATAGCCCGAAGCACGTGTCTTGCTCACAACCCACCCCCAAAGCCTGGCACAGAGCTTGGCACATAGTAGGTGCTTATGACCTGGCGAGCCAATGAACACGTAGTAGATGCTCATCAGCTGTTATACGGACACAACAGTAGATGCTCGTATTTTAAGAGAATGGGCACATAGTAGGTGCTCGTGACTGTGGGAGAGTGGGCAGGCACTCAGTGGTGGCTCATAGCTCACTATGTGAACACATAGTAGATGCTGATCTGACGGGCACATATTGGGTGCTCATGACCATTGAGTGAATATGCACACAGTAGGTGCGCAGGACCTGCTGGTTGATACATCAAAGGGATTTAGGAAGGCCGCTTGCCCTGAGCAAAAGGAAGCGATTTGGAGGTGACCTCCGCCCCTCCCACCTCACCCTACCCCGATCTCCCGAGTGTGGATAATGTGGAGTGTGGCCGGGTTAAACATTAGCCGGCAGATGGGCCCCGGGGGAAGGCCAGCTTGGGACCTAGCGCTTCCAGGAGGGGGCTGTTAAGGGCCGACTGTGTGGGTCCGCGGACGAGCGCGGGCGTCTGGAGGGGCAGAGGCGGAGAGCTGCAGAGCGCCCCCTTCCGTCGCCGGGGATCTCTGCGACTCAGCCGGGAATGCGGCCCTGCAGCCGCCGGCGTCACACGGTCCCATCTCAGCCAGGCAGAGCTCCAGCTTCGGAATCCAGGTGTGTAGGAAAAAGGTACACAAGAGGCTACTTTAAATCTGTTAGCAGAAATATTCGTCGAGTGCTTGCAGGATGCCAAGCACTGTGCCACAGTGGGGAGACTTGGCGAACAGTCCCAGGGGTCTTTGCCCTCATGGGCCTTATAGTCCAGCTGGGAAAATAGACCTGAATCAAGGGGACAGAGAAATCAGATGACCCCTGCCGAGCCATGAGGGAGACTTGACCATTAGAAACTTCATCCTGGCCGGTTCGGTGGCTCAGTCTGTAATCCCATGCTTTGGGAGGACGAGGTGAGTGGATTCCCTGAACCCACGGGTGCGACACACACCTGGGCAACTTGGCGAGACCTCATCTCTACAGTAAATCAAAAAATGAGCCGGGCATGGTAGCGCGCGCCTGTAGTTCCAACTACTTGGAAGGCTGAGCGGAAGGATCACCGGAGCCCAGCAGGTCGAGGCTGCGGTGGCCGGGAGCGGCCACTGCACTCCAGCCTGGGCTGCACTCCAGCCTGGGCGACAGAATGAGACTCCAACTCAAAAAAGAAAAAAAAGAAAGAAAAAAACTTTGCCCTCCTGACCAAAAGGCATAGTGTTGAAGAAGAAAATTAAAAAAAAAGAAAGGAAGAAGAAAGGATGGCTTTTCTGAGTTTGTTTTTCTCTATGTTGCTCGCAGGAAGAACTCTGACCTGGGACTCCCACCTCCTCTGGGTTCCATGTTTGGATGACAAATAATAGTATCTCCTTTCTGAGGCTGTTGTGAAGAGTAAATGGGGTTTGCTCTCAATACATGTTAGTAATTCCTGCTAGATGTCAAGCCTGGCAAAGGGCTTGCCAATTCCAGGACTCAGCTGGTGTCTGCTTAACCCTCAGGAAACCCCTAAGTTTGGCTGTTTTGCTGCTGCAAAATCAGCAAGAGTTGAGAATGAACTCTGTAATCCTGAAGGGGTTGACCCTACCAAAAACCCCCAATTTTCAGCCAGACCAGTTCTTTCTCTCTGCCAGATATTTTCATATATTCACAACAACCTTGAGGGTGGATCCTGTAATGATTCCCGTTATATAGTGGAGGAAATTGAGACACAAAGAAATTCACTAGCTTGATCAAGGTTTTATAAGCTAGCAGAATACATCTTTCAGACTGCGGTCACCATGGGTCTGCAGTCTGATTCCAAAGCTCTAACTTGCTGCCTTGCTGGGGCATCAGGTAACTGGCAAAATGGGGGTGGAACACATCCAAGAAGGCCAGGCTCTGAGCTGTTTTCTCCAAGTTCTTCTTTTCCAGGAGGCAGCATCTGTCATAGCAGTCAGGCCAGGCCCAGTTCCCCCTTACTGGAGGGGTGCCCTCCCTCCCTGTTATCACGTGGAGTTTCCTCTCTCGCAGAGCGAGGCCTCTTGGAGAGAGGATGGTTCCCCCACTAGACTCTAAGATCCTCAAGGAGTAGGACACAGGGACATTGCTGTGTCACTCCCTATGCAGGGCTCTGCACAAGGGCCCAACATAATATATGCTTCCTGAATATTGCTGACTAATACATTTTGGGGGCTGAAGTTGATCCCCTAATTCTTCACCAATAAACATGGAACATTACCCATGTTCCCATTCATTCTTTTTTTTTGTTTTTTTTTGAGTTGGAGTCTCTGTCGCCCAGACTGGAGTGCAGTGGCCGCTCCCGGCCACCGCAGCCTCGACCTGCTGGGCTCCGGCGATCCTTCTGCCTCAGCCTTCCAATAGCTGGAACCACAGGCGCGCACTACCACACCCGGCTAATTTTTGCTTTATTATAGAGATGATGTCTCGCCAAGTTGCCCAGATGGGTCTCGAACCCGCGGGCTCAGGCAATCCACTCACCTCAGCCTCCCAAAGCGTGGGATTACAGGCTGAGCCACCGAGCCCAGCTCATTCTTTCTTTTTTTGAGTCAGAGACTCACCCTGTCACCCAGGCTACAGTGCAGTGGCACGCTCACAGCCACTTCAGTCCAACCTGCTGGGCTCAGGCAATCCTTCTGCCTCAGCTTTTCAAGTAGCTGGAACTACAGACGTGCACCACCCCACCTTGCTAATTTTTATGATTTATGGTAGAGTCGAGGTCTCACCATGTTGCTCAGGCTGGTCTCAAACCTGTGAGCTCAAGCAATCCTCATGCCTCTGCCTCCCAATGTGCTGGGATTACAGGCATGAGCCACTGGCCAACAGATGCTTATTAAGCTCTTTTGATGTGTTCATTCAACACTTTTTTTTTTTTTTGAGTCAGAGTCTCATTCTGTCACCCAGGCTGGAGTGCAGTGGCACCCTCATGGCCAAGGCAGCCTCGACCCGCTGGGCTCAGGCAATCCTCTTACCTCAGCCTCCCAAAGTGCTGGGATTATAGGCATGAGCCACCCCACCTGGCCCATTCAACACTTCTTGAAGATTTCCTGTATGCACTGGGGTAGGCAACCCCACCCATGCCTTTAAGGAGATTGAATGGTCTAGTGGAGTCCCCTCACCCGTCAGTATCCAAACACAGCTGACTCATTCAAACATAGGCACCCCCCCCCCAAGGAGGGTGTTCTGCACAAGGTAAGTCCTTAATAATTGGCTCTTCAGTTAACACACAATGCTAGGTCCCGTAGGGAATCAGTGGTGTAGGCCCAGGGAGCATCTTTTCAGAGCCTCTGCTAAGAGTGAGTAACACAAGACCTATAAAGTGAGCCTTGGCTGGGCGCTGTGGCTCAAGCCTGTAATCCCAGCATTTTGGAAGGCCGAGGTGAGGGGATTGCCTGAGCCCCCACGGGTTCGAGAACAACCTGGGCAACTTGGCAAGACCCCTTCTCTACAATAAATCAAAAAACTAGCTGGGTGTGGCAGCACATGCCTGTAGTTCTGGCTACTTGGAAGGCTGAATGGAAGGATTGCCTGAGCCCAGCAGGTCGACACTGGGGTGGCTGTGAGCATGTGTGCCACTGCACTCCAGCCTGGGTGATGGAGTGAGACTCCCAACTCAAAAAAAAAAAAAAAAAAGGGAGCCTTAAGACCTACATTGCAGATACAGGAGAGATGATAAAACCAGGATGGATAAATGGTAGCAAGTTCCGAATTCTGGCCCTTGATCTTAGCCAAGCTCCCTGACCTTTCTAAGCCTCAATTTTCCTGTGAAATGGCAATCCTCACTGCCTATCACCATGGAGCTTTGTGAAGCTTAGTGGGGAGCACACATAAAGGGTGGGAAGAAAGAGCTCAACAAATGGTTGTTATTAATGAAGTAACACAGTGAGTAGGACCCAGGCACAGGCAGGACTGATGGAGGGAGTGAAATCAGGATGACTTATCAACCTTGAGCCGGCAGTCTGGTGTACATCTCTTCCCATTGGTGCTGGCTAGCGGAGCCTACAGGGCTGGGGCTGTCTATGGGTGGGGTGTTTATTCTGGGAAGCAGCCCTGGCTGCTCCAGGGAGGAAGGAGGGGTTCAAATGAGAGCTGAGGCCCGCTAGGCATGGCGTGTAAACCACAGTGCCACCTGCCCACAGGGCCCTGGGCTGAAAGTACCCAGGACAGACCCAGGGGCCTGGCTGGGTCTTGCTGGTTTGAGACACACTCTCCCTGAGGGACTCACCTGATCCCCAAAAAAGCTGTCCTGGAGAGCCTGAAGTGCTCAGCTGTTGAAGGTCTGGTGACTGGGCCCCACTTGCCAGGTTGGAGATGAGACTTGAAAGAGAGTGACATCGGAGGTGGGGATGTTCATGCTGGCTGTGCTGCCCTTGAAAGGGACCCTGGGCTCCTTCATCTGAGCTGGCTGCATGGATATGCTAAGTAAGCAACTGCACAGGCCTGGTTCTTAGAAAGGCCCACACTTGGTTGAATGTTCTACTGTCACCGTCTTGAAATTCTTAATCATTTCTAGACATCGGTCCCCGCATGTTCGTTTTTCTTTTTATTTTTTTTAATGTGTGTGTTTTCAAGTTTCTTGTTGCACTGTATTTTCTTCATTTTCGTTTTTCATTATGAAGCCTGTCCTGCTTTCATGCTTTGGTTTCCCCCAGCTTCTCCCTCATATCATGGCATTCAGAACCCCCACCACCATGTCCAGCAAGACAGGAGTGCCTTAGGCAAGCCCTATTTCCTGAAAGGTGGTGGGGGACAAGCTCCTGTCCCTTGCAACCCAACAGGACCCACCTTTCTGGAAAAGCCTGAGGCAGACTGTGTAATGATGGGTCACTCAACTGTTCTGAGCTTCTGGGAATAACATTGTATAGATATTTACCTCAGTTGAACCATTGAAGGATTTTATTTTTATTTTTTATTTTTTGAGTTGGAGTCTCACTCCGTGGCCCAGACTGGAGTGCAGTGGCCGCTCCCGGCCCCCGCAGCCTCGACCTGCTTGGCTCAGGCAATCCTTCTGCCTCAGCCTTCCAAATAGCTGGAACTACAGGCGCTCGCAACCACACCTGGCTAATTTTTTGATTTATTGTAGAGAGCAGGTCTCGCCAAGTTGCCCCAGCGGGTCTTGAACCCGCGGGCTCAGGCAATCCTCTCACCTCAGCCTCCCAAGGCACGGGATTACAGGCTGAGCCACCGAGCCCGGCTCATTGAAGGATTTTAAAGAAGTAGTTTATATGAAGGGCACAGTGCCTGACACAGAATAAGCGCTCAGGAAATTATAATCATTATCTGCGCTAACTTGGAAAAGAAGGGTCTGCCCCATTACGACGGACCTGCCCCAGGGAGGAGGAGCCATCCTAACCCCTCCCCTCCGGTCTTCGAAGAGAGGAGACCCCCCCCCAGGGGCAGGGACGAGGGGGCGGAGGAGCGGGAGCGACACATTTTTGAGTTGTGACCAAGTG